>NC_072428.2:77460526-77763947 GCF_028878055.3 Symphalangus syndactylus | reverse complement strand
TTTGAAGTTAAATCGGGTTTGGTTAATATTTTATTCTCTAGTTTTAGGCCTTGTATCAGCTCTCTGTAATCCTGTATTTCATTATCTATTTATCAGAGCTATAACCCGCACTGTCTTTTATCTTAAAACATACTACCTTCATCTTTCCCCCATCAATATGTTTGAGTTTTTGTATATTTGCTATTCATTTGATCTGTTCATGTTGGACATGGAGAAAAAATCTTAAGCTATATTCTTGGAGCAAAAGCAGAATAAATCCTCTTTTATTTGTAAATGTTGCTATGTTCATGGGCAGATGAACATAAGATACTGAGAACTCACAAGAAAAATATGACATCATAACCAGGCAAGGGTCTTCCCTTGCAATAGCCATGTGAGTAATAATATAGCAGTATATTTAGAAGTACAGAGTTGGAAACAGACTGACCGGGTCTGAATCCCGGCTCCATTACTTATTAACTGGGCATCATAATTTTATGCCATATAAACTTATCTAGCTTGGAATGATTTTTTTAAGTCCTTTGTTTAAATGTTTCTGGATTGGGGTTGGCCAGTGGATAAATGCCTACCTTTCTTCAGGTGTGGCAGGCATTATGCCACCATCAAACCCTCCAAGGAATTTGTGACCTAGCATAGACTGTAACCATTCAGGACCTCAAGGGGCCAAAACTACAAAAATGATAAGTGAGTTTTGGTAATAAACATTTTATAAAAATTGTATTTTTATGTTTGTTTCCTCCAGCATATTATATGGTCCCTAAGGTCAGTAAACTCTTGTAGTTATTTTTCATCTTGTAGTATCTATATTGCTAAGGGTAGTACTTTACACATAGTAGAAGCTCCACTAGAAATGGTTGAGTTAGAATAATACTGATACAATATTTTTGATGGTGTATCAATTATGAAGTTTCAAGTTTCATATCAAAGAAGTATGGAAGCTTATTTTTATCACATAGCAACAAATGGTGGTGGTCCAAGGCAGACATGTTTTTTCCATCTTCTTACTCTTTAATTTTTTTTTCAATACCAGTTTCTCTCTCCTGCTCATCTCACCATTATAAGATGGAAGCTCTAGCTCCAGCCTTGCATTTATGTTCCAGGCAGGAACCTAAAAAAAAGAGGAAAATAAGAAAATATTTCCTGGACTAGCACAGAAAATCAAATATCTGCCTTCCTCTCATCTGCCTTTAAATGATGACACATAACCATTCTTCATTGAAAAAAAAAGGCTGAAAAATGTAGTTTTAACCTGACTACATCAGTAACTTGAATAAAATTTGCATCCTGTTAGAAAGGCAGAAGAATAAAAGTAGAAATTGGTAGAAAAATGGAAGGCAAGAGTCCTTCATGAGTAATAAGAGAAGACTTGAGCCAAAGGAAGCACAAAATAGATTGCTTTTGCTTTTAACTCTTTGAAAGAACCTAACAAATTTTCTCTTTAAAGATCTCGAGTAATGCAAGTAATACTTTGTGTATACTTACTATGCCAAAGAAAACTCAGCCCAGAGGGTAAGTAAGGTAGCAACAATCTGTAGGAATTGAGTAGAACACAAAGAACTAGGACCATGGCTCTGCTCACCTGAGAATGAGGGTAGGAGACCATAATCATTGTTCAGTAATTCATCAGTCTGATAATGGAGCCATTGAAATGATTTCTAGCATTATCCTGGATTTTTTAAATTAGTAAGGCAAAGAAAATGTCTTGAATTGCCTACATTTGGAGGGCATGAGTATAGTGTTTGTAAAATTTAGTGTAAGACTGAAATTATGCATTAATCTTTTTAAGGATTTATTGTGTAGGTAATTACTTCTAGTAGTTATACTAGAAGTCAGTTCCCTTTGTCCTGAAAGAGGAGTTTTTACACAGTTGTAGATTTGATGTTTATTAAGCTCTTGCCTGTCTGCTCTAAGCTCACCCTTCCATACTCTGCAGACTACTTTTCTTCTTGATCAGCTTGCTCTCTATTGGGCTTCACTGGAGGGAACATCAAAAGGAGATTGGAAGAAAGGATAGAGAGAAGAGGCTTCTTTTTTGTTTGATTCCTATTCCTCTTCCCCTTACTCCAACTATTGTTTTCCACCCTGGCTGCAGCTATTGGATTCAGTAGCAGCAGTTAGTTTTAATTTTCGGTTCAGCAGCCAGGACTCAGCTCTCCTCAGAAGACTGAGTCGCAGCTTGGGGAAAGGATTGCTTCTCAGAACTCCTGAGTATCAAAAGTAGCAGTGATGTGTTCCCTTCTCAGGGATCTGAGACCCAGCTCAATAAAGGCTTCTACAAGCTTCTAAATTACAGTAACCTTCATCATTTCAACAGTCTTAAAGATGGTAGCAGTTTCCATAGTTACTATTTCTGTGTTAGCTTTATGTTATCTCCGTTTCAATCCTTCAATACTTATTTAAACAATTCTCTGTATTATGACTTTCGTTATCATTAAAATAGCTGGGTTGGTCTCCATTTTTCTTAACTGGACACTCACTGATGCAATGAGTAAAACCGAAGTATGTTTTAGTGATATATGCGATTCTTAATAAACGGAGTGGGGGAAACAAGAGAATGAACCCTAGCCAGAGGGGAGAGTAAAGCCCTACTGTTTTTCAACATGCCAGGAAGGATGAGGTGGACATTGACAACAGACAAAAGGGTGATGAATTCGTTCTGGTAGCTTGCCGGTTCCCGAAGAGTACGTATTTTCTTGCGTATTCAGGCAAGGAACAACATTTCCTAGGAGGCTTTGGCAGAAATAATATAAGCCACATTGCCTAAATGTGTAATCTCTTGCCTCAGAATGTCCCCGAGAGATGGCTCCTAGGTGCTCTCTATTAGGACAGCTGGGTTCATACAGAGCCTCAGCTATCCAAGTACAAATAGCAGTTTAAAACCTATCATCTCTGTACATTTCAAACACAACAATAAATGCTAATATCAAACTACTGTGTTATAATTTCATTGCACACTCCAGACTGTAAGTTTTAGTAATTTAGGAAAAATGTTTGTGTTCAAAGAAAGTCTCCTATAAAGTGGAGGTCATCGAGCCCCTAATTGATGTTGTTTTTTAGAAATACTCACTACAAGAGATAATACCTGGTTGATCATTATAAATTATTATAATCCTTTCTCCATTTAAGGCATTGTATTGCCATGTGTATTGAAAGGGACATTTTTAAAGTTTTAATATTATAATGAAACAGAGTTCAATAACTCTAAAAATAGGCAATGAAAATGAATTTGGTTATCAACAGGAAAAAGTTAAATGTCTCTTAGAAAAATTTTTCTCTGGTGTTTTATTGAGTTGGAACAAGTATGTAATTGGGTTAGAGAGATATAATAGTTTAACAAGAATTAAAAGAAATACTTTTCATAAACTTGAAACACAGCCAAGAAACTTCTAATTGTAAGAAGATCATATACATTGACCTCATCTTTTCCTAAGGGAAAACTAAAATGATTCTCTCTCTCTCTCTCTGTCTGTGTGTGTGTGTGTGTGTGTGTGTGTGTGTGCATGTTTGTGTATTTTCAAGAACAAAGAGAAGATAGAAAATGGGGATAAATTGGAGATATCCATAAATTTGTGGAAGTTGCAACACAAAAAAGTTGAAGACAGCAAGATTAAGCTAGGGCTTAAACTGTGCCTAGTGAAATATACAAACAAGAGGAGAACATGGTGAAGGGTGAAGATGAGGTACCGGATGGAAACGACATGGGCACTGGGCAAAAGGCACAACACTGAGCAGTGATATGGTCATGTCACCAGCAGCTGGGGCTCTTTTTTTACCCCTACCAAGAAGGAGTTTGGGAGCTGGGCCAGGAAGTAATTTTAAATGTCTGTCTTCCCCAGTTTGTGGATAGAACACATTGGTAGTAAATATAAATCCTCAGGCAAAACTGGGATTTACTTCTCTAGAGAAAGTAAACAGTGCTGGGGAAAATATCATCACATACAGCCATTTCCTTAGAAAATGGTCTTCTGGGGCTGGGCGCGGCGGCTCATGCCTGTAATCCCAGCACTTTGGAAGTCTGAGGTAGGACGATCATTTGAAGTCAGGAGTTTGAAAACAGCCTGGCCAATATGGTGAAACCCTATCTCTACTAAGAAGATGAAAAAAAAAAAAAATTAACCGGGCATGGTGGCACACACCTGTAATCCCAGCTACTCGTAATGTTGAGGCATGAGAATCGCTTGAACCTCAGAGGCAGAGCAGAGATCATGTCACTGCACTCCTGCCTGGGCCACAGAGAGAGACTCCAGTTCAAAATAAATAAATAAAATGAAACAGTAAAATAAAATAAGAATAAAATTGTCTGCTTCTTCCCAGGGCACCCTTAAGTTCACAAATAAAAACCTAGCTATAATAGATATACTAGGAGAGATAGAAGAAAATGTTGCATAAGTTAAAAAAAAAAAAAAAAAAAAACAGAAAAGCACCTGCAAATTAAAAATAAATACCTCTTGGAAATTAAGAGTCCAATAGAAAATCAATGGAAGAATTGAGAGATGAGGGCAAATAAATCATTTGCAATATAGACCCAAAGTGTAGTGTTGGAGAAAAGATGAGGCAAAGGCAGGTAGACCCAGAAGATCTACCTAGAAAGTTCAGTATCTTATTAATGTGAGATCTGGAAATAGAGAATAGAAGACAAAGAAAACAGAAATTCTGATGGAAAATTATCTTCAACCTAGGATTTCATACTCAAAAAAATCAGTCAAGTGTAATTATAGAATGAAATCATATTCATGTCAGATCACAAAAACTTTCATTTTCATTCACTTTTTAAATAAATGCTTCAGGAAACTAGCAAGTAAACTAGAGAGTAAAGAAAGAGAAATTATGGTGTCTGAGAAACAAGTTATCCATCTCAGGAGGAAGGTAAGGAGAAGTCTTTGGAAGGTAGCTCACAGAAGGCCCAGGGACCAGTTGGGTATGATCTGGGAAAAGGTTTCCAGGACGGAAAAGAAAACACAATAAAAGATCTAATATAATGTAGTATTTGGGTGAAAAATGAAGTCACAGGAGAGGTAAATGGTATCTGATGGAGTGTGGGAAAAAATTAAAGTTATTTATATAGATATTTAGCATCACTTTTCATTTCTGTGAATAATAATTTATATATAATATATAATAATTTATATATATAATATATAATAATTTACATATATACCATCTTCATATAAACATTGACATTTCTAAAAACAGTCATCTAACTATACTAGATGTGCAGTGTGTAACATAATTAAATCCTCATATTTACACAGGGGGTTGCTAATAATTTCTAAATTGACAAAAATCAAGAAATCAGTAGATTATTGAGAAAAGGGAAGATAAATATCAGAAGATCCTGAGCAATTGAGTGCAGTTTTCACTGGTGAGGGAGGTGGAGGTCTATCACTTGAACTGCTGCTTTTCATTATGAGCCTCTCAGGACAACTTGATTGTATAAATGCGAAAATGTATTATTTTGACAAGATTAAAAATGATAAAGGTTAAGAAAACAAACCAAAGCAACAACATCAATTACAACAAACACAACATTACTATAGCCAAGATGTAACCACAAAATATGTCAACTCCTTTTGTTTTTTGCTGACACATTGCATTAGATAAGTCAGCAAATAAATGTCCCTGGTGGAAAAGACATCTTTGCAATTGTAATGCGCATAAATATGGGAAGAAAAGTGGCCTCTTAAGGAAAGCTTAATTTTCTGGTCACCACCAGGAAAGTAATTTGAAAGGTTATCAGAGTATCTATAGGATAAGTGAGAGCCTCCAGAGTCTTCTCTACTGTGGGAATAATGGAAATTCAAGAGTTGGAAATAATAAGTACATCTTATTCACTTAATATCTTATTTAGAGACAGTAACTATCTCTAATAAGTAGAGATAATTTACCATTTTTTTGGAGACCAATCAATTATTTCACAAAATTTTTTAATGGTTCTATGAGTCGCATATATTTAAAAATAGGTTTAGTATTATACTTATGGAATATTCCTTCCCCTATCTCAAAACTTTGAGAAAAGAGGAAGAAGCAAAAGGGAAAACTTAGCCATAATTTTAAAACTCTTGTTTGTTATTTGCATTGGATTTTTTTTTTTTTTTTTGAGACAGTCTTGTTCTGTCACCCAGACTGGAGTATAGTGGCACAATCTCGGCTCACTGCAAACTCTGCCTCCCGGGCTCAAGTGATTCTCCTACCTCAGCCTCCCGGGTTGCTGGGATTACAGGTGCCCACCACCACACCCAGCTAATTTTCATGTTTTTAGTGAAGATGGGGTTGGCCAGGCTGGTCTTTAACTCCCAACCTCAAATGATCTGCCTGCCTCGGCCTCCCAAGGTACTGAGATTACAGGGGTGAGCCACATTCCCGGCCTCATTGAAATTGTTCTAAAGGTAAAATATTTTGCATAGTCTAAATATACAAAATGGTTAAGAGTGTCTCTTCTAGATCAAGGTCTAAGTTTGGTAGCAGAAGGACTTAGCATTGCCCTGGATCATCCCTTTTCCTGACTTCAAATAGTAAAGTATAAAATTGGCTAGTTTGAAGAATTACATCTAACTCTTCAACCTTCATTTTAGAACTTTTGGAGACATACACAGATTCGGTGAACAGAATACTAGCCTGGCTTTTTTTAAAATTTCATGATATTATATATACAGGTATATGAATTCAAGATATAAAATTATTTTAAAGGTATATTTTACTATTTTACTCATAGTATAAGAGAGAGGGTTTATTTTATTTTATTTTATTTTATTTTATTTTATTTTATTTTATTTTATGGAGTCAGGATCTTGCTCTGTCACCTTGGATACAGTGCAGTGGTACAATCATGCCCACTGCAGCCTCAAACTTTTGGGCTCAAGAGACCCTCCTGCCTCCCAGCCTCCCAAATTGCTGGGATTATAGGTGTGAGCCACCACACCCAACTCTAGAAAAAATTTTTAAACAAGTTTTCTGTCTAAGATGATATCTCATGAAGAATTAAATTTCAGTTAATTTCAATTAAAATTTAGCATTGGGCTGAACAGTTTCAGTGTATATTTTTCTAATGTATTAGGAATATGAAAAACAAAGCAACTTTATAAAAGGTAAGATTTTCTTTTTTTCTTTCCTTCCTCCTTTCCTCCCACCCTTTTTCTTTGCTCTCTCTCTCTCACTCTGTTCTTTATCATCCTTCTCTTGTTCTCTTTCATCTTTTTCTTAAGCAAGTAAGAACTATGAATCAAGTCAGTGCCACTACCATTATTTTTCTGCATGATTGTAAGTGGTTTCTAATTATATCTTGACCTTCCTTGTTTATCTCTGGAGAGGGTGCAATGGTATTTTTGAAGTTATTTTCCTGCTCTCATTGGAAATAGGTTATCAAGGACAGAAAGTGTCCCTGGACATAGTGCCCTAAGTTCTTTCAATTAGTCCCCTAGGTCAGGTCCTCTGAGCACATTCTCTCTAGTTGGAATTCTATTTACTCCATCAGCATGTCAAAATGTCCTCTTATTTCTAGGTTAAAAGCTATCCAGTCTGTCCAATAATCCATTTATTCAATTATTATTTTAAAAATATTGAGTGCCTACTATACAACAGGTACTTTAGGAGGTGCTACATTACAAGGGACCTGAAGAGTTTTAACTTTATCTTGAAATACACAGTTTTTGTGGGATTTTAAGCAGAGAAATGGCAGATTAGACTCTAAAACATATTAAAGACCATTGCAGGAATCTATAAGAGCAATAATTAGAACATTACTACAATACTGGGTGTGCAAATGGAAAGGAGTGACTCCAAAAATATTAAACACATAGTATGCACAGGACTAAGTGACTGATGAAATGCAATAGTGGCATGCATGAGAGACAGAAAGAGAGAGAGAGAGAGAGATTCATTATGACTGCCAGGACACTAGCTTGGTGGGTTTGATGGATGGTGTCATTGAGTTAGCTGAGTACTTGAAAAAAGAAACAAATTTGGGGCAAAATGTGCTGGATTCTATTTTGAGCATAACGGGACATAAAAGTAGAAAATATCAGAAGCCAGGTGGATATGCAAGTCTGGAGTGCAGCAAAAAAAAAAAAAAAAACTTTCATAAAGGAGCCTTTCTAGATGTGTCATCTGGAAATCTTTCTTCCTTTGCAACACCTCCCATAATAGTACATACATGCTGTCCCTGTGACACTTACTATGATCTATGTATTAGTCAGTGTTCTCTAGAGGGACTAAATAGGATAGATGTATATATAAAGAGAAGTTTATTAAGGAGTATTAACTCATGATCACAAGGTGAGGTTCCACAATAGGCCATCTGTGAGCTGAGGAGCAAGGAAGCCAGTCCAACTCCCAAAGCTGAAGAACTTGGTGTTCGATGTTCAAAGACAGGAAGCATCCAGCATGGGAAAAAGATGTAGGCTCAGAGGCTAAGCCAGTCTAGTCTTTTCACGTTCTTCTGCCTGCTTTCATTCTGGCCACTCTAGCAGCTGATTAGATTGTGCCCACCCAGATTGACCGTGCGTCTGCCTTACCCAGTCCACTGACTCAAATGTTAATCTCCTTCAGCAACACTCTCAGAGACACACCCAGTGACAATACTTTGCATCCTTCAATCCAATTAAATTGACACCCAGTATTAACAATCAGAAGTTCATTCCTTGTTCACTTGAACCCATACACATCTTCTGAAATCATACATAATCTTCAAATAAAGATAATAATAAGATCATAATTGTCCCTAACATAATACAACTATCCTTTGCACTACTAGAAATGCACAAATTCCCAACCCAAATGCTATTACATAAAGTTAACAACACTTAAAGGCTGATATGAAGTCAGTAAATCTTATGTCACATGATAAAGGAAAAAGGAAATCAAATGAAGATATTTTCTTAGTACAAGTGTATACATGCACAAACATATTCATAACAAAATAAGAAGGAAATAGTTATGACAATTATAGTCCTTTTTTCTGCAACTGATCACATGGTTGTAGCTGGTATTAATGACTAGCTTCTTCTACTACCCATTCTGTATTCCCTTTGCCTTCAACAAGTACCTCAGCAGGTCGTGTTTTTTTTTTAAATGGTGGAGTGACCCAAACCTTCATTCCTGAAGGGTCTGGACCATTTGTAGTCCTGTCTGAATTGGGCTGTTTTAGTTTCCCATTGCCCTTAATCACCAGGGCATGGTAATATCAAGAGATTTCCTAATGGATCTCCTGTATTCCAAGCATACTCTCCTTGCCTACATTGTGGAGTAGTAGACTGATTTCATCTTGGTAGTCTGGGTCAATCAACTTAACCAACACTGTAACTCCCTTTTTAGCCTGTTGACTTAAAGGTAAAAGGAGCCCAAAGTGTCCAGGTGGCAATCCTAACTTCCTAAACTTCCAGTTTAATGGAATCATTGTTGTGTCCCCTGGTGACAGCATTCCTCCCTCTAGAACTAAGACCTCTAAACCAGCAGACATAATGTCCTGGGAACAGGAAACAAAAATTTTGGTAGGGGATCACTAGCAATTATGGTGAGTGGTACCGCTTCCACTTCTACTTTCACTCCTTGATTCCTGGACCCATGAATCCTGGCTATAGGAGAAACAGAAACAGCAACCATATATTGGATGCTAATTCAGAGCATACATAGCCTTCTGGAGAACTTTACCTCAGCCCTTCAAAGTATTGTCACCTAATTGGTGCTGTAACTATGACATCAAAAGGCCATTCCACTCTTCTATCATTCCAGCTGCTTCAGGATAATGGGGAACATGGTAAGACCAGTGAGTTCCATGAACATGAGCCCACTGCTGCACTTCTTTAGCCATTAAGTGAGTGCCTTTGTCAGAGGCAATGCTGTGTGGAATACAATAATGGAGGATAAGGCTTCTCATGGGTCCACGGATGGTAGTCTTGGCAGAAGCATTGCATAGAGGATAGGAAAACCCATATCCAGAGTAATTGTCTGTCCCAGTGAGGACAAACAGCTGCCCTTTCCATGATGGAAGAGGTCCAATATAATCAACCTGCCACCAGGCAGCTTTCTGATCACCCTGAGGAATGGTGCCATATTGAGGGCTCAGTGTTGGTCTCTGCTGCTGGCAAATTGGGCACTCAGCAGTGGCCATAGCCAAGTCAGCCTTAGTGAGTGGAAGTCCATGTTGCTGAGCCCATGTGTAACCTCCATGCCTGCCACCATGGCCACTGGGCCCATTGGGAGATGATAGGGGTGGCTCGGGAAAGAGGCTGAGTTGTGTCCATGGAATGAATCATCCTATCAATTTGCTTATTAAAATCCTCCTCTGCTGAGGTTACCCACTGGTGAGCACTCACATGGAATATACATATCTTCACAGTTTTTAACCACTCAGAAAGGTCCATCCATATACCTCTTCCCAAAATTTCTTTGTCACCAATTTTCCAGTCATACTTCCTCCAAGTCTCTGACCATCCAGCCAAACCATTGGCAACAGCCCATTAATCAGTATATAATTGCTCATCTGGCCATTTCTCCTTCCATGAAAAGTGTACAACCAGGCTCACTGCTTGAAGTTCTGCCCACTAGGAAGATTTTGCATTCACTGCTGTCCTTCAGAGATGTTATAGAAAGTGGCTGTAATGCTGCAGCTATCCATTTTTGGGTGGTGCCTGTATATTGTGCAGAACCATCTGTGAACCAGGCCCCAGCCTTCTCTTTCTCTGTCAACTGATCATAGGGAACTCCCCCATGAGGCCATTGGTACAGGCCCGGGGAGAGAAGGCAGGGTGGCAGGAGTGGAGACCATGAGCATTTGAGCCACTTCCTCAGGTAACTCACTTGTGCCTTCAGGACCTCCTCAAGCCCAGTCATGTATATACCACTTCCATTTGAGGTTGAAATGCTGCTGTGCACAGCCCCTTTATGGCTATATGGGTCAGGAAGTGCCCCATTCATGATAGGCAGTTCAGGTCACGTGGTGACTTGATGATCCATAGTCAAATGTTCAGTTTCCACCAAAGCCCAGTAACAGGCCAAGAGCTGTCTCCCAAAAGGAAAGTAGTTATCTGCAGAAGATGGCAAGGCGTTGCTCCAAAATTCTAGAGTCCTCCACTGCAATTCACCTATGGGAGCCTGCCAAAGGCTCCAAACAGCATTCCCATCTGCACTGACACCTGAAACACCATTGGATCTGATGGGTCATATGGCCCAATTGGCAGAGAAGCTTGCACAGCAGTCTGGACCTGTTGCAGAGCCTTCTCCTGTTCTGGACCCCACTCAAAACTGGCACCTTTTTAGGTCACTCAATAAATGGGCTGGAATAGCACACCCAAATGAGAAATATTGTGTCTCCAAAATCCAAATAGGGCCACTAAGCATCGTGCCTCTTTCTTGATTGCAGGAGGGGCCAAATGCAGCAACTTATCCTTCACCTTAGAAGGAATATTTTGACAGGCCACATGCCACTGGACTCCTAGAAATTTTACTGAGTTAGAAGGTCCCTGAATTGTAGTTGAATTTATTTTCCATCCTCTGGCATGCAAATGTCTCACGAATAAGTCCAGTGTGTTTGCTACTTCTCACTCACTGGATCCAATCAGCATAATGTCATCAATGTAATGGACCAGTGCGATACCTTGTGGAAGCAAAACATGATCAAGGTCTCTTTGAACAAGATTATGACAGAAAGAGAGAGAGTTGATATACCCTGAGGTAGGACAGTAAAGGTATATTTCTGGCCTTGCCAGCTGAAGGCAAATTGCTCCTTGGGGAGGCCTTATGGACAGGAATGGAGAAAAAGGCATTTGCCAAATCAATGTCTGCATACCAGGTACCAGGAGATGTGTTAATTTGCCGAAGCAATGAAACTACATCTGGTATAGCAGCTGCAATTGGAGTCACCACTTGGTTAAGCTTACAATAATCTACTATCATTCTCCAAGATGCTATGCCTTCTGCATAGGCAAAATAGGAGAGTTGAACAGGGATATGGTGAGTATCACCACCGCTGCATCTTTAAAGTCCTCCATGGTGGGACTAATCTCCACAGTCCCTCCAGAGATTCCATATTGCTTTTGATTTACTATTTTTCTAGGTAGAGGCAGCTCTAATGGTTTCCATTTGGCCTTTCCCACCACAATAGCCCTCACCCTACCAGTCAGGGAGCCAATATGGGTGTTCTGCCGGCTGCTAAGTATGTCTCTGCCAATCACACATTCTGACACTGGGGAAATGACCACAGGATGAGTCTGGGGACCCCCTGGACCCACCGTAAGTCAGACCTGAGCTAAAACTCCATTAATTACCTGACCTCAACAAGACCATACTTTAACTGGAGGACCACACTGGTGTTTTGGGTTCCCTGGAATCAACATCAGCTCAGAGCCAGTGTCCACTAATCTCGAAAATGTCTGATTATTTCCCTTTCCCCAATGCACAGTTATCCTGGTAAAATGCCAGAGGTCTCCTTGGGGAAGGATCAGAGAAAGATTAACAGGATAAATTGTGGGTAGTATAGTGTGGTTCTTTCTCAAGGGGACCCAGCCTCCCCTTCATTCCAGGGGCTCTGAGTCTGAAAACTGGCTGAAGTCTGGAAATTGATTGAGGGGCCATGATTCTCTGTTTTTATAATTCAAATAAGTCTTTTTTCCACTTGACCTAGAAGTTTTCTGCTTATATAAATTAACTAAGAATGCAGTAGTTTTCCTATCAATTTCACTTCTAGGAACACCATGATTAATAAGCCAATGTCAGAGCTCTTCAATAGTCAGACTATTCTGATTGCTGCTTTGCCTCTGCTGCCCACCTTGCCTTTGACAGCTGAGTGCTGCCACTTTGCTCCTACCACCTCGGGATCCAATTATTCCCATTGAATTTAAATTTTGTAGTTGAGTAACTACAGTTCCCTCTGTTAGATCTGGCATACAGAGAAGAGCAATCACAGAGCTCTTCAAAGATGCAGGTGCTCCCCTCACAAATCTATTTCCCAAAGCATTGGTCAAGGGTATGTCTTCTGTACCCTCCTAGCTGGGATGAATAGGTCTAAAGTGACTAATCCACTCCAGCACCCCAATCTCCCTAAGCCTTTGGATCATTCCTCTACATTAAACAAAGGGAGATCAGGCAATTCCAGCTTTCTCACAGTGGGCCAGCTTTTAATCCATGTTTCAGCTAACTAAGCAAATAAAGGATTAGAACACTTTTTTAACTCCTCGAGCTGCAATATTAAATGCAGAACCCCTGCTTAGGGAATTAATCAATAAATTCAGCCCAAATCAATAAATTCAGCCCGATCCAATTCTATGTTCCTTCCATTACTATCCCACACCCTTAATATCCATTCCCATGCCTGTTCTCCAGATTTCTGCTTATATAAATCAGAAAACACAAGCAATTCTTTTGGAGTGTAGCACACCTCCTCATGGGTCACACTCTGAACCTCACCTCTAGGGGCGAGCTGGGACTTCAGTTATAGCTCTTGAAGCAAACAGCATTGTTGGGGATGGGTCTTGAGAATAATCAACATCCTCTTGCCTAGCAACTGCCTCAGGGGAGGCCATCACTGTTGCCTCAGGCAGCACAGGGTTTATCTCCTCAGACAAAGGTGGAAAGGTTGATAGCAGCATGGGTCAGGGAGGGGGGTGGGAAAGCTGTTTCTGCTTGGGATGGGGAAGCTGTTTCTTCTGACAAAAATGTCTCATCAGACATTACAAGCTCAGTGTCCCCAGCTTCATCAGAGTCATCCCATACGTCCCCATTCCAAGTTGCAGGGTCCCATTCTGTTCTAATCAATGGCCCCACTTTAACAGTAGACACCTGGTGAGGCTGTGCAAGCATGTTTCATTGCAGGTCAGCCACTCCCAAAATAAGAGCTTGTGTCCTATTTTCCACGATTTCAGCTCTTTCTCTATAGGAGGTAAGACTCTCACTCAGGACAATCTTAGAAGATTGGAGGCTCAGTATCTGCTTCTTAATCTGTGAATTAGAATCCCTGAGTTCATCATTTTCTTTCATCACTTTGTCTAATGAATTTAGGAGCAACCAACCAGCTTCATCATATTCCTTGGTTCTCCATATATGGTCAAAGGTATTATGCATAGAGTCACTAAACTCCATGCCTCTCACAAGCAGTGAATAGGGAGTATCAAATGCATTTATTTTGCATAACTCTCTAAACAGTTCATGCCAAGGATGGTCAGTGTTCTCCATACTATTAGAAGTAGAGTCCTTAGCATTTTGGGATCCAATCATATTAAGCACCAACTCCAGAAACCCCAAAACCAATGAAAGAACTCCATCCTTAATATTCTATTCCTCTAGAACCACTCCTGGTACCAAAATCTGTATTAGTTAGGGTTCTCTAGAGGGACAGAATTAATAGGATAGAGGTATATATAAAGGGGAGTTTATTAAGGAGTATTAACTCACACAATCACAAGGTGAGTCTCCACAATTGTCCATCTGCAAGCTGAGGAGCAAGGAAGCCAGTCTGATTAGCAAGGCTGAAGAACTTTGAGTCTGATGTTTGAGGGCAGGAAGCATTCAGCCCAGGAGAAAGATGTAGGCTCAGAGGCCAAGCCAGTCTAGTCTTTTCACATTCTTCTGGCTGCTTTTATTCTGGCCACACTGGCAGCTGATTAGATTGTGCCCACTCAGATTGATGGTGGGTCTGCCTTTCCCAGTTCACTCACTCAGATGTTAATCTCCTTCGACAATACCCTCACAGACAGACCCAGAAATAGTTCCTGCATCCTTCAATCCAATTAAGTTGATACTCAATATTAACCATCACAATCTACTGTACATTTAAATCATCTATGTATATGTCATGTTAGTCATATTATCCTGTAAGCTTCTTGAGTCAGGATCCATGACTGCTACCTATATTTATTTACAAATGTGCTTAGCAAAAGACAAGCATTCAAAATCATGTACTTAAATGGGGGACAGGCTTAGCCAGCTCACTGAAGATCTCCTCTGGAGATTAAATGTGAGTCACTTTCAGAGTTTATCCTGATTATTATTAATGTTTGCTTCATTTTATTTTGGCCACAGTAACATTTTTTATTATATTGGTGTTTTGCATTACAAGTAGATTGTCTACCATGAACATTATTTGCAGAACCAGTTGTCTGCTTAGCTAAACTTTATCTGATACACAATTTATTCCACTGCTTATAAGGAGACATTATGCACAGATTCAGAGATTAGAGGCTCTTTATTCAGTCCAGCTATCCTGGCTGTAGGCACCATGACAGTTTATTTAATGTGTTAACTTGACTGGGTCAAGGGACACCCAGATGTCTGGTAAACCATGAGTTCTGGGTATGTCTGTGATGGTGTTTCCAGACAAGATTAACATTTGAATCAGTGGGCTCAGAAAAGAACATTGCCCTCCCTGATGTGGGTGAGCTTCACCCAATCAATTTCAGGCCTGAATAAAACAAACAAACAAACAAATAAACAAAGAACAGGCAGAGAAGGATACATGTACCTTTTTTTTTCTTTCTGCCTGCCTACTTGAATTGGGACAAAAGTCTTCTCCTACACTTAGATGTCAATTTATCCTGTTTCTCAGGCCTTCACACTTGGACAGAAATTCACCACTGGCTTTCGTTGGTCTCCAGCTTGCAGACAGCAGACTGGAGACTTGTCAGCCTTTGTAACTGTCAGCTAATACCTTAAAATAAATCTCCTTTTAGATAGATAGATACACAGACAGACAGATATAACCTATTAGTTTTTTTCTCTGACAAATCCCAATATAGACAGTAACACATTAATGTTTTCATATCTTATGAACAGCCTATTAAAATTTCTCCTATTACAAATGATACTATGTAAGGGACATACCTATATATTTAAACAGATGTATTATATGTCTTTCGCTAGCAATCACATCATGTGTACCTGAGTGGTAAGTGTGTCAATAGTGGTACTCCAAGCCCAAAGGTAAGAGGGTTTTTAGCTGATACAGCTTCTCGGATATATCTTAGCTGGCTAAAACCTGTCAAGTTTAGGATTCAGATGTGTCATTTATCTTGAGGGTTAACCTGTGGCTGCTGATGGCTTGATACATACAGATTTAATGGTATGTTAAACTGCATTTATCACTAACTGCTTACCTTGGCATACCTGAAATTTTTAGGTGCCACTTTTAGTCTGACCCAAGACCATCAACCTAGTATTCCATTTTTGACATTGGTACCATGGAATTTTCTGTGGGAAAGTTCCCTACAGCGTGCAAGACAATGTTGGAAGTTTGTAAACCTGGTTCACCCTCTAAGGCCCAGCCACTCTGTCAGTAATCCACTTATTTTTCATCAGTCTAAGTCTGGCATGATTCTTTTGTGTTCCAATAGAGATTAGTAATTATCTTTATAACACTTGGTTTACTGATCTTTGACATTGAATTCTAAGAGTCTCAAGGACTGGTAATTATCTTTCATTGTACTACCTCTAGAACCTGGAAAATACCAGTGCTACTACGTGGCTGTATTAGTCCATTCTCACACTGCTATAAATAACTACCTTAGACTGAGTAGTTTATGAAGAAAAGAGATGTAATTGATTCACAGTTCTGCATGCTGTGCAAGAAGCATGACTAGGAGACCTCAGGAAACTTGTGATCATAGTGGAAGGCGAAGGGGAAGCAAGTACGTCTTCTCATCGAGATGAGAGAGAGAGTGAAGGGGGAAGTGCCAAACAGTTTTAAACCATCAGATCTTGTGAGAACTTACTATCGTGAGAACAGCTAGGGGAAAACCTCTCCCATTATCCAACCTCCTCCCACAGGGCTTCTCCCTTGACACATGAGGATTACAATTTGACCTGAGATTTGGGTTGAGACACAGAGGCAAACCATATCAGTGGCACAGTACCAAGCAAATTAAATAATATAAACTTTCAGATATTTAGAATTTATTTTGTCTCTCACATATTTTCTTAGAAACTATTATGGCATAAAACAACATCATTGGAAAACCATTGATGTGGTTGAGGGGGTGGGAAATCAGATATCTTTTGTTGCTTATTCCTGTCTTCCTAAGCTCATGAGAATTGGATGGGGGCTCTCTTTTTCCATCCACTACCTATAATTTGTTTTACTGGGGAACCTTACTAGGGAAGACAACCTCTCCAGAAAGTAGGGAATGAAAAGCTAAAGGGTTTCTAGTGAATTTTTCAGACACAGTTGAAGCTAAAATAGGAATTTTGTGTAAGAAGTAATTTTGGCTAAAGTAAACTACACCTAGACTACGGTAATCTCCTCTTAAACATCACACTAACAAAATTGCCTATCTCCTTCTTCTATTATTCTAATGCAGAGTGCTGGCTAAGAGTTATTGTTCATGAAGGATGTGGGATGAACAAACTATTTAGTAAGACAATATTTTAAGTTGGAGAATTAATTCTTTGTTGCCACAATTTCTACCATCGTATATTTTTCTTTTTGTTTTTTGACTTTATTTCTCAGCAAATTCTATTGTAAAATTACTGCCTATTTCTAACTGGTGTAAGAAAAATGAAAAGATTCTTTCACTTCTTACCCAGAAAAGCCACAGCAATTAAAGTATTGTGCTGTTTTTTGTTTTTGTTTTAAGATGTCTGTCTAGAAGCATGCCTCACCCACATAGAAGAACCAGAATAGTGTGTAGACAATCCCACTTTGATTACATATCCTAAGAAGAAACAAGAAAGTTCAACAGAAAATAGCAGGAAACACCCACAACTAGGAAAGAGAGGGAAAACAGGCAGCCTCCATGGCCAGGACAGGCCAGGAAGCAGGAGAGGTTGAGTGAATCTGAGTTCTACTTTCCTACTGGAGAATTGTAGAATTCAGGTCATGAGAGAGCACCTTGACCCTCCCAAGCCCTGAATTTAACTTAGGGAGTAGATGGGAGACTGTGAAAATAAACTGTTCCACAGAGGAAACATGCTGTGGGTCCCACTCCCATTCTAAAGTCTAAGTGGCTAGAGCAAGATGCCATTCTTGATCCTAACTCTTAAATTGTGGACAGTCCTGGAAACTAGTAGCTTCAGACCTCAGCATAAGGGAAATGCAGGCTTCTTTGTGTAGAATTGAAGTGTGATTGGTGGATGGACTCCTGCAATCAAGATTGAGAAACAAGCATAGTATGGGTTACAATCACTGTCCCTAGAAGTGGGCACTGCCCCTTGGACTTGAGCAAGATAAGAGTTGCCTGGGAAGCTTGGTCTTGAGCTGGGGGGGGGCTTCTGTGGCCTGGGGTTGAGTTGTAATCTAAGCATGAAGTGCAAGGCCTTACAGAAAAACCAGGTTGGCTGCAATAGCAAGGACAATGGACCAAGCCCTTACCAGAACTTTGACATAAGTCCACCATCAGCCAGCCAAAGATGTGGCTGCTGGGACCAGACCAACCTTCCCCATGGCAGGACCTCAACACTTACCCTAGCATTCTGCCAGTGGCTGAGGATCACAGTGCTCTCACTCACCATAGCTGATGCATGCACTTACCATTGGGTGGCTTGAGCACAAGCATGGCTGGTACAGCTCCACCTGGCTTTACTCCTTCTAAGTCATATTATGACATCCTGGTTCCTGGGGATTCCACAACTCAATCCATCACCTGCGACACCCAAGCACTTCTCCTTAGGGAGACAGGTTGGGTAGAATCACCACACTGCTAGCACTTCAGCAAGCTTTTACCTGTGAAAACCACTTAATGGCCTGCAGGCCAGCCCAAACAGCCCATTGCAACCTCTGCAAACACGAATGCACAGTGCTTGGAACCCAGAAGAGCATCTCATCACCATTGCTATTTCCGTTTCCCATGCCATGCTAGCTGCCTAGGAACTTGAGAGCCCACTCCCCTGTCCAGTACACTGTTATTAAAACTGACATTTAAGAAAGCCATTGAGAGACCCAAGGATCAACTTCCTAGATCATATCTGTATCAGCCAATACAGATGTCAACATACCCTGCCCTAGGAGACATGGATAAACTTGCTTATCCCACCACTGCTATCACTAAAATCTGAAGACATGCACATATGGCATTCCAGTCCCCAGCACTTCACGACAGCCTTCACCAATAACACACCAAGACAACCACAGACACCATTAATGATATGTAACTGAAGAAATCATACACAGACTTCACTGCTGTGCTCATGCAGAAGCAAAGCCATATGGCTCTACTCAACCAACATCATAGTCACAACTTCAGTAAAAAGCCTCCCATCCCCTCCAACCCCACCCCCAGTTTAAACTAAATTCAATAATAAGTGACTTTTTTTTTTTTAACCAGAGGCACAGAAATCAACATTAAAAAACAGGAAATATGAAAAAAAAACAAGGGAATATGACACTCCAAAGAAAACAATAATCCTCTAGCAATAGATTTTAACCCAAAAGAAATTCTCATAATCCCAGATAAAAGATTCAAAATATAGATTTTAGAGAAGTTCAATGAGATGCAAGAGAAATATGAAAACCAATTCAAAGAAATAAGAAAATCAATTTAGGACATAAATGAGAATTTTACCAAGGAGATGGATATGTTAAAACAAAAGACCAAACAAATTCTGGAACTGAAAAATTCACTGAATGAAATACAAAATGTTTGACGTCTTCAACAATAGACCAGACCAAGCAGAAGGAAGAATTTCAGAACACAAAGGCAAGTCTTTTGAAAAATCTAGTCAGACAAAAATAGACAAGAAATCATTAAAAAAATGAACAGAGCCTTCAAAACCCTTGGGACTACATGAAGTGAACAACTTTACAGATTGTCAGTATACCTGAGGGTGAAGAGAGATAAAACAGCTTAAAAAGTGTATTTAACAAATCAAAGATGAAAACTTCTCAAGCATAGCAACAGATTTAGACATCCAGATATAGGAGGTTCGGAGATTCCCAGAAAATACCATGCAAAAAAGATTTCCACACTGCATATTATAACCAGACAAAAGAGTTCTTAAATCAGCAAGAGAAGAGCATTTAGTCACCTATAGAGGAAACAGCAGACTTTCAGCAGAAATCATACAGGCCAGAAGAGAATGGGATAACATATTGAACATGATAAAATTACAAAAAACAAAACAAAACAAAAAAAACACGTGCAAAAACTATCCAAGAAGGATTTTATATCCAGCAAGGTTAACCTTCATACATAAAGGAGACATAAAGTATTTCCCAGACAAGCAAATGCTCAGAGAATTCATCAACACTAAACAGGTTTGACAAGAAATGGTCAAGGAAATTCTAAACATGAAAATGAAAGAATGGCATTCACAACTGTGAAAACACAGAAAAGTATAAAACTCACTAATAAAGAAATCACACAATGGACAATGAGAAAGAAATCAAATGACATCACTTGACATCACTACAGAATTCCACTAAACCACAATAACAAACTGAAAAAAGAAAAAAACAAGATATAAACCAACTAAAAAAATTAACAATATGACAATAACAAAAGCTCATAAATGTTAACCGTGAATGCAAGTGTATTATATGTACACTTAAAAGATTTAGATTGGCTGAATGGTTAAAAAATGATCCAACTATATATTGCTATAAAAAACTCACTTTACCAGTAAAGACATATATAGACAGAAAGTCAAAGTGTGAAAAATGTATTCATGAAAATGGAAAAAAAAGCAAGCAATAGCATGTATACTTATATTAGATAAAACAGATTTTAATTCAAAAACAATTAAAAAAGACAAAAATGTCATTATATAACGATAAAGGGATTGGTCCAGCAAGAGGATATATAAATGCTAAATTTATATGCACCCACAGTGGAGCATCCAGATTTATACAACTAATGTTATTAGACCTAAACAGAAATATAGACATAAATACCTTAATAGGGGAGGGTGAACTTTAATAGCCCACTCAGACCATTAGAGAGGTCACATAGAGAGAAAATCAACAAAAAATTGGACTTAAAATAGACTTTAGATCAAAAATTGATGCAACAGACATTTATAGAATGCTATATCTGACAACTGCAGAATATACAATCTTTTCATCAGTACTTGAAACATTCTCTAAGATAGACCATATGGCAGGCCACTAAACAAATATCAACAAATTTTAAAAATTTCAACTATATGAAGCATATTCTTAGACCACAGTGGAATAAAACTTGAAATCAATACCAAGAGAAGCTTTGGAAACTATATAAACAAATGAAATTTAAACAGCATGCTACTGAATGATCATTGAGCCACAAAAATTAAGACAAATATAGCAATGTTTTTTGAAATGAATGAAAATGAAAACAAAAAATACCAAATCCAGTGGGACACAGCAAAAGAAGTGCTAAGAGGGATTTTTATAGCATTAAATTCCTATATAAAAATGTAGAAAAATTACAAATTGGCAATCTAATGATGCACCTAAGGAACTAGAAAAGCAAAAATAAACCAAATCTAAAAATAGCAGATGGAAGAATTAACAATGCTAAGAGCAGAACTAAACAAAATAGAGACTAAAAACCTAAATCAAAGAATAAATGAAATGAAAAGCTGATTCTTCATAAAAAATAAACAAACTTGATAAACCACTAACTAGACTAACCACATAAAGAAAAGAGATCAAAATAAACATAATAAAAAATGAGAAAAGAGACATGAAAACTGATACCACAGAAATACAAAAGCTCATCCGAAGTTTTTATAAACTACATGCTCACAAACTGAAAATCCAGAGAAAATGGATAAATTCTTGGAAAAATACAACTTTTCAAGCTTGTGTGGGAAAGAAGTAGAAAACTAAACAGATCAATAATGAGTAGTGAGATTGAATCAGTAATAAAATTTCTCCAATAGAGAAAAGCCGAGTACCAGATGGATTCACAGCCAAATTCTGCCAAATTCTCCCAAACATCCAAGAAGAACTAATGCTAATCCACCTGAAACCGTTCCAAAACATAAGAAGGAGGGTTTTCTGAATCACTCACTCTGTAAGGCCATATCACCCCGATACCAAAACCAAACAAGGACACATTAAAAAAAAAAATTGTGGACCATTAAAATGGCCATACTACCAAAACAATCACAGATTCAATATGATCTCTATAAAAATACCCCACATGATTTTTCACAGAATTAGAAAAAAATCATCCTAAAATTCATATGCAACAAAAAAGACCCTGAATAACACAAAGACAACTTAAGCAATAAAAACAAAGCTACAGACCTCAAATTACTTGACTTCATATTATACTGCAGAGCTATAGTAACCAAATTACCATAGTAATAGTGTAAAAATAGACACATAGATTAATAGAACAGAATAGGGAACCCAGAATTAAAGCCACCTATTTATAGCCAACTGATCTTTGACCAAGCCAATCAGAACTTGGGGACAGGACAGCCTTTTCAATGAATGGTACTGAGAAAATTTGATAGCCATATGGATGATAAATAAGAAAAATAAAACTGGACTCCTCTTACCATGTACAAAAATCAACCCAGGATGGAATAAAGTCTGAGACATGAGACCTGAAACTATAAAAATGCTAGAAAAATACCTAGGGGAAACTCTTCTGGACAATGATCTAGACAATAAATTTACGACTAAGACCTGAAAAACACAGGCAAGATAAATAAAAATAGACATGGGCAACTTAATTATTATAAAAGACTTCTGCATAGCAAAAGAAATAATCAACAGAGTGAACAGACAACCTGTGGAATGGGAGAAACTATTTGTAGACAATGCATCTGACAGGAGATTGTCATCTAGAATATATAACTTAAACAACTTCACAATAAACACAAAACACAACACAAATAATCCCATTAGAAAGTAGGCAAAGAACGTGAACATACATTTTTCAAAAGAAGACATACAAGTGTCTAACAGGTATATAAAAAAATGTTCAACGTCACTAATAATCAGAGAAATGCAAATTAAAATCACAATGAGATACAACTTAACTCAGTCAGAATGGCAATTATTAAAGAGACAAAAAAAACCCCAGATTTTGGTAAGAATGAAGAGAAAAGGGAATGCTTATACACATTTGGTAGGAATGTAAATTAGGACAACCTCTACGGAGAATAGTATGGAGGTTTTTAAAGAACTAGAACTAGAACTATCATTTGATCCAGCAATCCCACTACTGAGTATCTACCCAAGGAACAGAAATCAATATATCAAAAAGATAAAGGTGCTGATGATTGTTGGGGCACTATTCACAATAGCAAAGACATAGAATCAACTTAAGTGTCCATCAGCAGATAAATTGATAAACTGTTGTATATACATACTATGAAATACTATTTGCTCATAAAAGAGAATGAAATTATGTCTTTTCCAGCAACATGGATGGAACTGGAAGTCAGTATTTTATGTGAAACAAATCAGATAAAGAAAGTCAGTTATCTGGTATCATGCCTGTAATCCCAGGACTTTGGCAGGCTGAGGCAGGTGGATCACTTGAGGCCAAGAGTTCGAGACCAGCCTGGCCAACGTGGTGAAACCCTATCTCCAGGCGTGGTGATGCACACTTGTAATTCCAGCTACTCAGGAGGCTGAGGCACAAGAATAGCTGGAACCCAGGAGGCGGAGGTTGCAGTGAACTGAGACCAGGGCACTACATTCCAGTTTGGGTGACGGAGTGAACCCAGCCCCTCACCAAAAAAAGGGACAGTCAATTATCACATGTTCTCTTAAGTGGATCCTAAAACATGTGTACAGTGGATGTAGAGAGTGGAATAACAGACAATGGAGACTTGGAAGGGTGAGAAGGTGACTGGAGGGTAGATAATAAAAAATTAGTTAATGATTACAATGTACGTCATTCAAATGATTGACACCTTAAAAGCTCTTATTTTGTAACTGCCCAAGGGGTTCACCTTGCCTGTTGCCTAGACAGAGCAGATTCATCACAACAGAAGAATTGCAATAGAGAAAGAATAATTCAGGCAGAGTTAGTTGTGCAGAAGACGGGAGTTTTATTGTTGATCAAATCAGTCACCCCAAGCATCCTGGGAGCAGAATTTTTAAAAACAACTTGGTGAGTGAGGGGAAGCCAGTGAGCCAAGAGTGCTGATTGGTCAGGGATGACATCATAGGGAGTTGAAGCTGTCTTCCTGTGCTGAATCAGTTCCTGCATCTGGGGGCTTCAAGATCAGATAAGCCAGTGTATCAATCTAGGTGGTGCCAGCTGATCCATCAAGTACAGGGTCTGCAAAATATCTCAAGCACTGATCTTAGGAACAGTTTAGGGAGGGTCAAAATATTATAGCCTCCAGCTGCATGACTCCTAAAACATAATTTCTAATCTTGTGGCGAATATTAGTCTTATAGAGGCAATCTAATCTCCAGGCAAGAAGTAGGTCTGCTTTGGGAAAGGGCTGTTACAGTCTTTGTTTTAAACTATAAACGGTGAACTAAATTTTCCCAAAGTTAGTTCAGCCTACACCCAGGAATGAACAAAGACAGCCTGGAGGTGAAAGGCAAGACGAAGTCGATTAAGGTAGAACTCTTTCACTGTCTCCGTCATAATTTTGCAAAGGCAGTTTCAACTTGACCACTATGATCCCTATGCATGTAAGAAAATTGTATGTGTACCCCATAAATTGATATACATAAAAATAAAAGACAACAAAAGCACTGAGCTTAACTGGGTTTAGTATTGGGTGACAACCAAATGGTCGAAATTGTGATTTTACCTAGAGAAATAGGTGTATGTGGATGTGTGGAAGTAGTGAGGTATAAATAAAGTAAATAGATATGAAAAGTAAAGAAGGGAAGGTTGGGAGAGTTATGGTTGCAGATTACTTCTGATCTCTGGTGTTACTCTTTTAAATTTTGTCATTTATTGATTTGCCTAAAATAGGGATCACAAATTCCTAACAGATTGAGTTCAACCAGGGACTAGGCAGTTAGCATAAATGAGAGCAGCAGGCTAGTTGTAAGACAGTAGAAGAGGTGGGAACTTGAAAAGTAGAAAGGACAGACACATTCTTTCAAACACATTCCAGTTTGTTTATTTTTTAGCTCTCTGCAGGAGAATTAACGCAAAACAAATGTCTATAGCTAAACTCAGCTCATAGAACACAAGGTTCTCTGGTTAACATTTTTATACCCATTTGTATGCTTCATCTCTTAAGATAACACACTTAACATGACTGCTGGAGATAATATACTTTACTAGTAATGCAACTATAACCACAGTGTCCCCAATGTCTCCATAGATAGTGCTGCTTGAGGAGTTCCCTTTTCTCTTTATAGCTCCATTCACAAATAACTAATAGCAGGTATCTACAGCAGCTGAGATCTCATATCTGAGATTATTGTGGTGCTGTCTTCTAAACCTCTTCTCTTCTGACTAATCCTTTACCAAGCACATCTAGAAATCAATTACTGGAGGGTCCACCTTGCCCAACAAACACTAACATGTTAGAATCTCCATTGATAACCACCTTAGTCTCCACTGAGAGTACTTTTATTTAGACCCCAGCAAGAGGCTGCATACATAAGAAGATCATAATCAATCCCTTTAAACTTTTCAATAAATTGTTTCTTGTGCCTTTAAAAAACATCATAAGTGAATAAATGTATTCTAGCATATAGTAGGCACTCAAAAATTTTATTATATGCCCTTAAAAGTTCCCTGGAGTATAAAGTAGCATTCTCTGTGTCATAATTGGCTTCTGCTGCTTCACAGGATATTTCATTTGCTCATGTATGGTATGCTTCCTCCTCTTCCCCTGTTTCGTTCCTTCCCAGGTGCAGTTGTCTTTACAGTCAAGTATGTCTCATCTCCCTCTCTCTTCATTAGATCAGACTTATCAGATCTAGGGAAGAATCTTATTTCTTTCAAATTGAAAATTGCCTTTTAGCGCCAGGTTTTTATTTCTCCAAAGTGTTTTTTCAGCCCGCAATGACGTTTTTGGATTACCAATAAAGGGGGCATCTGCCAAGGGTGTCTTTTCTTATTGAAATGAAAATTTGTGAGGTAAGTTTAAGCAAAATGAAAAAAAATAAATCTTTCCTTGCTCTTCCTCTGATTTCTCTAGCTGAAAACAAAATAGGCTACTATCATAGAACTTTTAGAATTCTGAGAATTACTGTGATAAGTGGCTTCAAGAAGTTGTAACGGAGGCCAAAGTTTGGACAAAACCCAGGACTTGGACTAGTGGAAGGATGGAATACAGGGACAATGCACAGAAAGTAAGTTTGAAGCGAAGATGCACATATTTACCAGACAGTGTGCTGGTATTTCAATGTTACTATCTACCCTCCCACTCTAAGATATTGGCAGGAAGTAGTTTGGGGAACATTCAGAAAAGAAAGGCAGATGCAGAAAGTCTTTCCTTTCTTTTTCTGTCTGCTTTATTCATTTCTTAAACAGTGTATGTGCAGAGCAACTTCTACCAATTCTCTCTAGAGAGCAATATTCCTCTCATTTTAGGCATCCATTTTCTGAGTATGAGTTAGCTTGAAGAGAAAATACCTTTAGTTAGAATTTTTGGAGTTGTCTTCTGCCGGAAAAGCAATAAACCTGTGAAACATTGAACAAGGTCTTGAAACAGAGAACATATAGCTGTAGGTTTCAAAAGAGTGAGAAACTGCTTTCAAGTCTTGATTTTCATCTTTCACTAGTTTTAGTATGCTGCACAGGAAACTAATACTGTCTGAGCTTTCATTTAGCATCTGTATAGTGAAGAAGTTACTGTAAATAGCCCCCAAGGGCATGCCTTTCATGAATATTTTGTGGTTATGTGCATTCTCTCTGACTTGATTCTGCTTGGCTTATCTTCTTGTGACATATGATCTTGATGCAAAAGTCATACATTCATTCATGAGCACTTATGTGTAAGACTATAATACTTTTAAGAAAAGACATAAGGCTGGGTGTGGTGGCTCACGCTTGTAATCCCAGCACTTTGGGAGGCCGAGGTGGGTGGATCACCTGAGGTCAGGCGTTTGAGATCAGCCTGGCCAACATGGTGAAATCTCATCTCTACTAAAAATACAAAAAATTAGCTGGGCATGGTAGCACGTGTCTGTAATCCTAGCTACTTGGGAGGCTGAGGCAGGAGAATCACTTGAACCTGGGAGGTGGCAGTTGAATTGAGCGGAGATTGCGCCATTGCACTCCAGCCTGGGCAACAAGAGTGAAACTCCATCTCAAAAAATAAAATAAAATAAAACGACATAAAGGACTCTACAGCAGAGTGGGATGCAAATAGACCAGATATCGATGAGAGACAATACACATAATGAAGGTTAGTGAAAACAGAGGGGAATTAATTCCCAAGCTTGAATATCAAAATCATTTTAATTTTTAGGTTAAGAGTTTTGCTTAATAACCCATGAGATTGTCTATTCTCTTTTTTTTTCAATAGACACATATTTATTGACCCCCTTCTATGTAATATCAGGTAACAGAGTCACAAAATTGAACTAACAACAAGTTTACAAATGACTGGGAAAGACAAAACAAATTCTCAATAATTATCATACATGGCAGAATAGCATGTTGCATTTATCCCCCCACCCAGTCACTGCTTCAGAGGTTTTCTTGCTCTTGAAATGAAGCAGTGAGATAATGTTAACATGAGTCCCTTCCTGATCAGACCTTTCTTGCACTATTATGCTAATTTCTAGAACTAGATATTTAGAAATGGCTTCCCCTTGGTGAAAACAAGAAATGATAAAGTTTGTCAGTAGGGACAAGTCAAGTACTTAGTGTCCTCAGAGAAATATCTTGCTAAATCTACCACTTACTGAGTGGCTTGGCTCTACAGAGATAATCTGGAGAGTCAGTAATCTGTAGGAGGGCAAGGAACAAGGTGTCATTCAGTTTGGGGGCAACTGAGTCTGTGGGGTAGGATGTGGAGATTCCTAAACTGGAGATCAACAAAGCACCGCATTGAGGAGAGGGCTCTCAGGTGTAGTCCATATCTGCTTTCTCCTTCCCAGTCACCTTCCCAAGTCTCCCAATAACAGACCCGTCCAAGCCCCAGAAGCCAGGAACAGGTGCAGGTGTGCTCTCCTGAGGGTGAATCAGAGTCCTTTGGGGGAATTTCTCATCCTGCAGATGAGACTGCTATAGGATTTTAGGAACAGTAGAAAATAAAACTAACACGGAGAACATATGGAGAAAAATAGTCCTGATGACCAAAACATGTCATGCTGAATGCTTTGGAATTTCCAGTTAGGTAAATATATATGTATAAATGTAATCTGATGCATTTGTTTGTTGATGGATTCCTTTGGCTATTTTCTTTATTTTTAGAAGTGGGAGTCTCACTGTGTTGCCTAGGCTAGTCTCGAATTCCCCAGCTCAAGCGAACCTCCTGCCTCAGCCTCCTGAGTAGCTTGGACTACAGGCACGCCCCACCGTGCCCAGCCCTTAAACTATTTTAGATTAGGTTTCTATTACTTGCAACCAGAAGATCTGAATTAACAAAGGACCTCACTCTGGCTCTTCCTTGGTATTTATGGGGGATGGGATGACCAAGGTCTCGTAGAAATCTCATCTGATCCACTCTTTCTATTTTTCCAGGTCTCATGAAAAGTTGCTATTTTCCCTCCTCAATTTGTTCCCTAAAACTTTACTCGGCCAGGCACGGTGGCTCATGTCTGTAATCCCCTTGGGAGCCTGAGGCAGGTGGATCACTTGAGACCAGGAGTTTGAGAACAGTCTGGCCAACATGGTGAAACCCTGTCTCTACTTTTTTTTACCCACTTAAAGTATATTATATTTATTATACTTAAAGTATAATAAAAAAAACAAATAAATAGGGTACATGTGCACAACGTGCAGGTTTCATACATAGGTATACATGTGCCATGTTGGTTTGTTACACCCATCAACTCATCATTTACATTAGGTATTTCTCCTAATGCTATCCCTCCCCCATCCCCCACCCACTGACAGGCCCCATTTTGTGTTGTTCCCCGCCCTGTGCCCAAGTGATCTCATTGTTCAATTCCCACCTATGAGTGAGAACATGTGGTGTTTGGTTTTCTGTCCTTGTAATAGTTTGTTGGGAGTGATCATTTTCAGCTTCATCCATGTCCCTGCAAAGGACATGAACTCATCCTTTTTTATGGCTGCATAATATTCCATTGTGTTTATGTGCCACATTTTCTTAATCTAGTCTATCACTGATGGATATTTGGGTTGGTTCCAAGTCTTTGCTATTGGGGATAGTGCTGCAATAAACATACGTGTGCATGTGTCTTTATAGTAGCATGATTTATAACACTTCGGGTATATACCCAGTAATAAGATTGCTGGGTCAAATGGTAATTCTAGTTCTTTCTAGTTCTAGATCCTTGAGGAATCACCGCACTGTCTTCCACAATGGTTGAACCAATTTACACTCCCACCAACAATGTAAAAGCATTCTTATTTCTCCACAGCTTCACTAGCATCTGTTGTTTCCTGCATTTTTAATGATCGCCATTCTAACTGGTGTGAGATGGTTTCTCATTGTGGTTTTGATTTGCATTTCTTTGAAGGCCAGTTATGATGAGCATTTTTTCATGTGTCTGTTGGATGCATAGATGTCTTCTTTTGAGAAGTGTCTGTTCATGTCCTTTGCCCACTTTTTGATGGGGTTGTTTTTTTTTCTTGTAAATTTGTTTGATTTCTTTGTAGATTCTGGATATTAGCTCTTTTTCAGATGGGTAGATTTCAAAAATTTTCTCCCATTCTGTAGGTTGCCTGTTCACTCTTACAGTAGTTTCTTTTGCTGTGCAGAAGCTCTTTAGTTTAATTAGATCCCATTTGTCAATTTTAGCTTTTGTTGCCATTGCTTTTATGAAGTTTTAGTCATGAAGTTTTTGCCCATCCCTATGTCCTGAATGGTATTGCCTAGGTTTTCTTCTAGGGTTTTTATGGTTTTAGGTCTAAATTTAAGTCTTTAATCCATCTTGAATTAGTTTTTGTATAAGGTGTAAGGAAGGGATCCAGTTTCAGCTTTCTACACATGGCTAGCCAGTTTTCCCAGCACCATTTATTAAATAGGGAATCCTTTCCCCATTTCTTGTTTTTGTCAGGTTTGTCAAAGGTCAGATGGTTGTAGATGTGTGGCATTATTTCTGAGGGCTCTGTTCTGTTCCATTGGTCTATCTCTCTGTTTTGGTACCAGTACCATGCTGTTTTGGTTACTGTAGCCTTGTAGTATAGTTTGAAGTCAGGTAGCGTGTTGCCTCTGTTTCTTTATTTTTGCTTAGGATTGTCTTGGCAATGTGGGTTCTGTTTTGGTTCCATATGAACTTCAGAGTAGTTTTTTCCAATTCTGTGAAGAAAGTCATTGGTAGCTTGATGGGGCTGGCACTGAATTTATAAATTACTTTGGGCAGTAAGGCCATTTTCATGATCTTGATTCTTCCTATCCATGAGCATGGAATATTCTTCTATTTGTTTGTATCCTCTTTTATTTCATTGAGCAGTGGTTTGTAGTTCTCCTTGAAGAGGTCCTTCACATCCCTTGTAAGCTGGATTCCTAAGTATTTTATTCTCTTTGTAGCAATTGTGAATGGGAGTTCACTCATGATTTGGTTCTCTGTTTGTCCATTGTTAGTGTACAGGAATGCTTGTGATTTTGCACATTGATTTTGTATCCCAAGACTGCTAAAGTTGCTTATCAGCTTAAGGAGATTTTGGGCTGACATAACGGGGTTTTCTAAATATACAATCATGTCCTTTGCAAACAGGGACAATTTGACTTCCTCATTTTGTAATTGACTACCCTTTATTTCTTTCTCTTGCCTGATTGCCCTGGCCAGAACTTCCAACACTATGTTGAATAGGAGTGGTGAGAGAGGGCATCCTTGTCTTGTGCCAGTTTTCAAAGGGAATGCTGTCAGTTTTGGCCCATTCAGTATGCCATTGGCTGTGGGTTTGTCATAAATAGCTCTTATTATTTTGAGATATGTCCTATCAATACCTAGTTTATTGGGAGTTTTTAGCATGAAGGACTGTTGAGTTTTGTTGAAGGCCTTTTCTGCATCTATTGAGATAATCATGTGGTTTTTGTCATTGTTTCTGTTTATGTGATGGATTACATTTATTGATTTGTGTATGTTGAACCAGCCTTGCATCCCAGGGATGAAGCCAACTTGATTGAGGTGGATAAGCTTTTTGATGTGCTGCTGGATTCAGTTTGCCAGTATTTCATTGAGGATTTTTGCATCGATGTTTATCAGGGATATTGGTCTAAAATTCTCTTTTTTTGTTGTGTGTCTGCCAGGCTTTGGTATCGGGATGATGCTGGCCTCATAAAATGAGTTAGGGAGGATTCCCTCTTTTTCTATTGATTAGAATAGTTTCCGAAGGAATGGTACCAGCTCCTCTTTGTACCTGTGGTAGAATTTGGCTGTAAATCCATCTGGTCCTGGACTTTTTTTGGTTGGTAGGCTATTAATTATTGCCTCAAATTCAGAGTCTGTTATTGGTCTATTCGGAGATTCAACTTCTTCCTGGTTTAGTCTTGGAAGAGTGTGTGTGTCCAGGAATTTATCCATTTCTTCTAGATTTTCTAGTTTATTTGCATAGAGGTGTTTATAGTAGTCTCTGATGGTAGTTTGTATTTCTGTGGGATTGGTGGTGATATACCCTTTATCTTTTTTATTGCATCTATTTGATTCTTCTCTCTTTTGTTCTTTATTGGTCTTGCTAGCGGTCCATCAATTTTGTTGATCTTTTCAAAAAACCGGCTCCTGAATTCACTAATTATTTGAACGGTTTTTTGTGTCCCTATCTCTTTCAGTTCTGCTGTGATCTTAGTTAATTTTTGCCTTCTGCTAGCTTTTGAATTTGTTTGCTTTTGCTTTTCTAGTTCTTTTAATTGTGATGTTAGGGTGCTGATTTTAGATCTTTCCTGCTTTCTCTTGTGTGCATTTAGTGCTATAAATTTCCCTCTTCACACTGCTTTAAATGTGTCCCAGAGATTCTGGTACATTGTATCTTTGTTCTCATTGGTTTCAAAGAACATCTTTATTTCTGCCTTCATTTCTTATTTACCCATTGGTCATTCAGGAGCATGTTGTTCAGTTCCCATGTAGTTGTGCGGTTTTGAGTGAGTTTCTTAATCCTGAATTCTAATTTGATTGCACTGTCGTCTGAGAGATAGTTTGTTGAGATTTCTGTTCTTTTACATTTGCTGATAAGTGCTTTCCTTCCAATTATGTGGTCAATTTTAGAATAAGTGCAATGTGGTGCTGAGAAGAATGTATATTCTGTTGATTTGGGCTGGAGAATTCTGTAGATGTCTATTAGATCTACTTGTTGCAGAGCTGAGTTCAAGTCCTGAATATCCTTGTTAACCTTCTGTCTCGTTGATCTGTCTAATATTGACAGTGGGGTGTTAAAGTCTCCCATTATTATTGCGTTGGAGTCTAAGTCTCTTTGTAGGTCTCTAAGGATGTGCTTTATTAATCTGGGTGCTTCTGTATTGGGTGCATATATATTTAGGATAGTTAGCTCTTCTTGTTGAATTGATCCCTTTACCATTATGTAGTGGCCTTCTTTGTCTCTTTTGATCTTTGTTGGTTTAAAGTCTGTTTTATCAGAGATGAAGATTGCAACCCCTGCTTTTTTTTTTTTGCTTTCCATTTGCTTGGTAGATCTTCCTCCATCCCTTTATTTTGAGCCTGTGTGCATCTTTGCATGTGAGATGGGTCTCCTGAATACAGCACACTGATGGGTTTTGACTCTTTATCCAATTTGCCAGCCTGTGTCTTTTAATTGGGGCATTTAGCCCATTTACATTTAACATTAATATTGTTATGTGTGAATTTAATCCTGTCATTATGATGTTCACTGGTTATTTTGCCCATTAATTGATGTAGTTTCTTCATAGCATCAATGGTCTTTACCATTTGGCATGTTTTAGCAGTGGGTGGTACTGGTTGTTTCTTTCCATGTTTAGCCCTTCCTTCAGGAGCTCTTGTAAAGCAGGCCTGGTGGTGACAAAATCTCTCAGAATTTGCTTGTAAAGGATGTTATTTCTGCTTCACTTATGAAGCTTAGTTTGGCTGGATATGAAATTCTGGGTTGAAAATTATTTGCTTTAATATGTTGAATATTGGTGCCCACTCTCTTCTGGCTTGTAGGGTTTCTACCAAGAGATCCGCTGTTAGTCTGATGGGCTTCCCTTTGTGGTAACTCAACCATTCTCTCTGGCTGCCCTTAACACTTTTTTCTTCATTTCAAACTTGGTGAATCTGACATATATGTGTCTTGGGGTTGCTCTTCTCGAGGAGTATCTTTGTGGTGTTCTCTGTATTTCCTGAATTTGAATGTTGGCCTGCTTTGCTAGGTTGGAGAATTTCTCCTGGATAATATCCTGAAGATTGTTTCCCAACTTGGTTCCATTCTCCCCATCACTTTCAGATACACTAATCAAATGTAGATTTGTTCTTTTCACATAGTCCCATATTTCTTGGAGGCTTTGTTCATTTCTTTTTACTCTTTTTTCTCTAACCATGTCTTCTCACTTTATTTCATTAATTTGATCTTCAATAACTGATACCCTTTCTTCCACTTGATTGAATTGGCTATTGAAGCTTGTGAATGCATCACAAAGTTCTCATGCCAGGGTTTTCAGCTCCATCGGTCATTTAAGGTCTTTTCTATGCTGTTTATTCTAGTTAGCCATTCATCTAATCTTTTTTCAAGGTTTCTAGCTTCCTTGCAATGGGTTTGAACATCCTCCTTTAGCTCTGAGAAGTTTGTTATTACCAACCTTCTGAAGCCTACTTCTGTCAGCTTGTCAAAGTCATTCTCCATCCATCTTTGTTCCATTGCTGGCAAGGAGCTGTGATCCTTTGGAGGAGAAGAAGTGTTCTGATTTTTTAGGATTTTCGGCTTTTCTGCTCTGGTTTCTCCCCATCTTTGTGGTTTTATCTACCTTTGGTCTTTGATGTTGGTGACCTACAGATGGGGTTTTAGAGTAGATGAGCTTTTTGTTGATGTTGATGCTATTCCTTTCTTTTTGTTAGTTTTCCTTCTAGCAGTCAGGTCCCTCAGCTGCAGGTCTGTTGGAGTTTGCTGGAGGTCCACTCCAGACCCTGTTTGCCTTGGTATCACCAGTGGAGGCTCAGTTGAAATGGAGAAATCACCCATCTTCTGCGTTGATCACGCTGGGAGCTGCAGACCATAGGTGTTCCTATTCAGCCATCTTGGAACACCACCCCCCGCCCCCCGCCCCCTGCCCCAACCCCATCTCTTATGTGGATGAGTTTCATCTTGTTTTCAATGTCCTCATGTTGCAGAAGCTTCTATTTAGTCCTGGGACTAAAGGGCAATTCAAGATTGCCTATTCTCTTTACACTTCAACATGTAGACACAGGACTAGAAGTCACATTTGGGTTTCAGGAATATTTGCACAGAGACATTATTAGAAATGTCCTGTTTAACATTTTAGGAATCATCTAACTCTGTGACTTTCTCAGAGAACAGGATAAAGCTGTCATTAAGTATTATCTTATCTTGTCATTTTTATGCCAACATTATCACCGCAGAGTACTCATGGTATCTGAGGTACTCCTGCATAATCACAGACCATGCATCTCTGTTCTGCGTATTATCTTAATGCCAGGGACATCAAGGATTTAGTCTGTCATAGTGCACTACAACTTGCTTATTAATTTACTTGCTGCAGTTCAGTTTACTTCCCCAGAGCCCTCTTTCAATTAAGTCTTCTTGGAAGTATCAGGGACTCTTGCTCTTTAGTTCTTCTCCAATCCCTCTTTCAATTGCTTATTTCTCTCATCATCCGTCATCATTTTCCCCTTTACAGATAAGAACTGAAGTATTCTTATTATTTAGAAAACAGGGAAAGTTTTCCTGATTCAGTGAGAAATAAGGCCCTAGTAGTCACTTGTCTACAGTAGATCCATGACATCATACCATTGACATGAATTTCCACCTTTATAGATTTGATATCCAAGGTCAGAGGGGTCTGTCACATTTGCAATGTTTATATACACCCGTCCACCTTCATGTGGTTGGTGGGCTTCTCTGGGTGACTGATGAACTCTTGTTTTAGGGTAGTACAGTTATTAACTTCTATTATTAAAACACAGATTATTGATTTCAAAGCTTAAGACTGTTTACCTTTTCTCTACTTTTCTATTCTTATCGGGAGAAAAGACAATATTGGCAACTGATGTAGGCTAGATATGAATATGTTTTCTTGGGACCATTGTGACTATGCTAAGGTTTGCTCATTCTGACTGCACTTTCCCCTTATATATTACAGAGTAAGACTGTTTCAAACTTTAGGCATAATGGTTCCATTCTAGTAAACATAACATGTTTTACCTGTTCTCAACATAAATGTTTCCATGATCTCCATTTTAGAAAAATAATCTAGTACTAACTTGTCTAAAGATTCTCTTGCATGCTAATTAGTATCCAGTAGATTTAAATAAAGGGTATTTTATTAGTGTAGCGTATAGGATATAAATGAATTTCACATATATAATATATAGAGAAGGTGATTTACACTAAAAGGCAATAAACAGATCAGTGGTTTGATATATCATCAAAGTGGTTCTTTCCTTTCTTTGTCTAGGGATAAATAGTTATAGATTGCAACCTTAATATAGAAGGGATGAAATGCTCTTTGGTAAGTTGTAATTAAGATATTGTAAAACTAATTTAGACACTGTATTTATTCAACACCTATTTATTCTATATCTAATGTATACCAAAGTCTTTGCTACAAATTGATGATGAAAGGTATTTAAGACATGATTCTTTCCTTGATGAGATTTATAGTTTAACAAAAAAATTTCTATGGTTGCTGTGATAAAAGTATCTAGAGGACAAAGAGGTAACCTAAATGAGGGGCTGGGTAAATCTGCTGAAGAGACACAAAGAAGATTCCTGAGGTGCTTCAAGGAGAAGCTGATGCATTTTCTGAGTTTTATCAGCTTAGTAGACCATCAAGAAACCATGGTATAACCACATAGAATGAAAATTGATCTTGACTAAATCTTAAATAAAGCAAACTACCCTGGAAGCACCCAATGTGTGCTACTGGACAAGAATATCCTTTACATTTAACAAACAAATTTAAATGTATTCACTTCTTCATTTGTCAAATTATCATGCACAACTTAAAATACCATTTAAATTGTCATATGGTAGAATAGGCTTTTTTGGTATACAGTTCAGCAAATTTGAACACGTATTACATGTTAAACAATTAGTGTTGAACAATTAGTGTGATTACTAGCCTTGTAACTAAACAGAAATATCCCATCATCCCCCACAAAACCACCCATACTGTATTCATTCACCCAAGCCCTAACCTTAAGGCAATCCCTGATCTGTTCTCCGTCTGTTCTCATTTCATGAACTCCTTTCTCTGTCATCTCCATTCTGTTATTGAATCCATTTAGTGATGCTAAAATTTCAATTGTTTTATATTTAGTTGTAAAATTTCCATTTCGTTCTTCTTTATTTTTTCTCCTCCTTCTCTTCCTCCTTCTTCTTTTGTTTTTTTCTGATAATTTTATTTTTCTATTCATTAATGTTTATGATTGCTTATTGAGATAATTTTATAGGACCTACTTTGAAGTCTTTCCCTGATAATTTCAAGATCTATGTTATCTCGGTATTGATGTTTATTGATTCTCTTTTTCCTTGAGAGTTGACATTCTTTGCTTAGTAGCTTTGAATCACATCTTAGTCATTATGAATATAATATTATGAGTGTATAAGTCTAGTTTAAATGTTATGGACAATGCTGATATGTTTGTTTTAGCAGGGAATCTACTTGGTTAGGTTCAGACTGCTAGTTCTAGTCCATCTTCTATCAGTTATTGTTTTAAAATAAATTCAGTTTTTTAAAGCCTTTATAGTGTTATTTGGATCTGTTTTCCACCTGGGATGTGGTCTATCTCTTAATTCTTAAATTGTTTGATATTTTCACTAATGTCAGATCTACACATACACAGCTTCACAGTAACCCAGAAGTTAATAAATACTTGCATGGTACTGCTTTCCTCAAATCCTCCCTCTTTGTGGTCTCTCCAGAAATTTCTGGTACTCTGCGCCTCCCATTTTGAATCACATGGCCAGAAAGCTGGGCCTTTTTTATTACTCTCTCCTGTGCCCTTTTACAAGTATACCTGCTTCTAAGACAAAGCAGAGATAGGACAGAGTGAGGAAAAAAAGCAACATGTGATCACTGCAGCTTCTTCAGACCACAGTTTCAATGATGGTGAAGGAAAGCTCACCTATTTCATAGTTTTGGCTCCTATGAGTTTCTGTTGCCACTGCTGAAGGTTTTACTAGGGGCTACAGTGCAAAAGAATAGCCCAAAAACCAGGGAAAAATATAAAAAAGTGTTTTCTGTACTCCATTTGAACATTACATGTTTCTTTTATTACTCCTTGAGTCAGAATTAGAGAGATGTCTTGTAGACATCTCCATCTGCACCCTGTTTCCACTTTAGATTTCAGGATTTCACTGCATCTAGGTTCAGGATATTGAAGGGTATCTGAATTAAAACACCAAAACCAAAAAGGCATTCTCAGCACTAATTTGGCAGTATGCTGAATTCTGGTCTTTGTCCTCAATCTGCTTGCTATTACTTACTTTCCAGAGTCCTCAAAGAAGACTCAGAGATAAATATTGCATATATTTGAAATAGGATAATCAAACAATTTATTTTCTAATCTGAAAAAATATGAAATATTTTCCTGTCAGAAATTTAGCTTCTGTTTAACTTGAATATTCTACATTCATTTGATATTATATTCAGAGTTCTGAAGAAGACTATTTTTGAAATTTATGCCAAAATCTTTTCACAGAGACACACAACTGATCTCTTAAAAAATCTGAGCTAAATTATGTGGCTAAATTGCTGACAGCAGCTCCTAATCCAGACAGCACATCTGCTGACCAAGAGAAAGGATGATTGGTTGAATTGGCATCTTCTTATTCTATATTAGGGCAAGGAGAATTTATAATAGTATGTGTGATCGAAACAAAAATTAGTGTTTTGGCTGATAGAATCATCATTTTAATGCTTTGCCTGAAAAGACTGATCTGGAAGCAATTTAGAGAGTTAATTTATAACCAACTTTAAAAAATAACACATGTTTTCAAGACTTCCAAAATATGTACTGAATAGGGAGCTATCCAACCACTTGAATTTTCTTTAATCTTACAGTATAATCAAACATTCCCTAGCGAAACTTCACCCGTGGGAGATCAGGGACACTCTTTGGAGGTCATTAGGTCAGAAATCAATGTGGAGTTTTGCTGTGATCACCACATGTACCTCATGTTTGCAAGACATGTTTCAGTTTCTGTGCCAGGTTGACCTTAATTGTTCCAGAACTGCAGACACCCCTAGAGAGTGAAAATCAGAAACTGCAAAAAATATTACCAGGGGACACAGCATGTCTTGGCATGTCTGACAATAAAATGTAAAGTATTTCTCCAATAATCCTGGGATATCCAGAAATAAAAGATATTCTTGAATATTAGGTCTTTGAATGTTAAGGCTACAGTGCCAAAGTTGAGACTTAATAGACCGAGGTCTGAAACAGGGATACCCAGTTCAAGTCCCACTATATACCTATTGACACCAAAGCAACTGAAACCCTGTTATGAGCAATAAGAGAAAGGACCTTCAAAGAGATCAATGTTTTCAAAACATGTACTTTGAGTTATAGCTTGGTAAATTTTTGCTATATCTTTGTATAGGTTTTACCTTTTACATCTAATATTTTTCTAAAAATGATTTTCTTTTTATTATTTTCGAATTGATAAGTCCAATTACAATATTACCATTAATTAACAGGCAGTGTTTTTTTTTTTGCTAGAGATGGTAACCATATGGAGAATTATTAAACTATATTAACTATATTAAACTATGTTGTTAAATAGTGTTATAAGCTACAAAAGGAAATAAAGATAAAGAAATTCAAATGCTAATACATTTTATCTACTTATAAAATATAATTCTAAATAAAAAAGAGAGGAATTCTGTGTCAGGGGAGATGAAGTAGATGTACCTTTTCCTATTCCTTCTGTTAACTACAACTAAAAACCCTGGACATTACACATAAAACAAACATGAGAAGAACCTGAAAATTGTGAAGATGAAAGAGCAGCTAGAAATCTTGGGATCCAGGTAATGACATATGGTGAGTTCCCTGGGTTTTCTTTTTGCCACTCACATTCCACTCATATTCCAGACTTAGAGTTGGCAAAATTTGCGATCTGAAAACATCAACAAACGCAAACAAACAAACAAACAAAAAAGCCCAAACAAAAGCCTACTCTTTTTAGTCAAAGGATCAAGAAAAGGGCAACCTAGCAAGACAGAAAAGATCAAACAGCATCTTCTGTATTGTAGCCAAACACTATAGAACAACTCTGGCTCCATCTCAGCCATGTCAGCAAAGACAGTGGGGAGCCTTGACTTCTATCTACCCTTCTGAGGTTGTAACAAGATACTAGTTAATCTTGCCAGATGTTGTCAGAGGAGATCAAGTAGAGACACGGGACTTTCATCTTTTCCCACTCACTGGTAACAAGGTTCCTTTCTCCCACAGTGTTAGTGGACTTCATGTGGACAGACTGGATTTGTACTCTTGCCTTGTAGTAATGAGGCATCTCTCCTCTTCCCTACTAGGTGGTATCAGAGGAGATCTAGTGGGAGTGAGAATTTTCACCATCATTCAGAGATAATGCAGCCATCCCCAGAATAATGTCAATATAAACCACACGGGAAACAAGACCTACTCAGCCTGTCAGTAACAAGGACTCTCCCTTTCCTCAGATGTCAATGGAGGCTAGTGAGAGTCTTGCAATTCTACTTCGATCCTGCAGAAACAAGATGATACTTACCCTTCTCCTGATTGAGCAGTATCAGAGAAAGTCAGATATCTAGTGATATCTAGAGTTTCATAATACAAAAATGTCCAGGTTTCTATAAAAATCACTTGTTATAATAACATCTAGGACAAATTCAAATTGAATGATAAGACACAATAGAATCCAATAGAGTAATGAAGTAACAGAGATGTTACAATTATCTGGCAAATAATTTAAAGCAACCATGATAGAAATGCTTTAATGAACAGTTATGAAGAAGATTAGAACAAATGGAAAATGGGAAAGCCTTAGGAAGAAACAGAAAATGTCAGCAAAGAAATAGAAGATATAAAGAAGAATAAGTGGAAATTTTAGAGCCAGAAAATAGAATGATCAAAATACAAAGCTCAGTGGATTGTCTCAACAGTGTAACCATGGAGTTAGAGAAAAGAATCAGTGCATTGGAAGATAGTTTGATCAGACCAACAGAGTGAAAATAGAGGAGAAGAAAATGAACAGAGCCACAGGGACTATAACAATAGATTTAATATCCATTTCCCCAGCAACAAGAAGTAGAGAGAGAAAAAAAGGATAAGGCTGAAAATAAAAATGACTGAAAATCTCCCAAGTTTGACAAGACATACAAAGCTACAGATTCAAGAAACTGAGTGAGCCACAAAAATATAAATCAGAAGATATTTGTGCTAAGGCACATCATAATTAAACTGTAAAACCTGAAAACAAATAAATATCTTGTGTGCAGCCAGAGAAAAATAACATCTTGTTTGTAGGGTACAATAATTTCAAAGGCAGTGGATTTCTCCTCAGAAACTGGAGGCCAGAGAAAGTGGCATAATGTTTTTCAAAGGCTGAAATAAAAGAACTGTCAACTCAATTTTTGTATACAGTGAAAATATCCCTCAGGAATAAAGGGTAAATCAAGACATTTTCAGATGAAGAAAAACAAAGAATTTGTCATCGATAGTACTACTATAAAAGAACGGCTAAAGAAATATTCCCAACATAAATGAATTTATAAAAGTATAAACCTTCAAACAACAGAAAAGAAAAAAGAAACTGGTACCACAAAAATAAGTACATACAATGAGCTTTCTCCTCTTTGAAGCAAAAATTATTACATAGTCCGATGTGATTCTAAATTCGTGTAGAGAAATATCTAATAAAATTATAAATGGGGGAAAGAAAAAAAAGACTTAAAGGAGTTAAAGATATTTCATTTGAACAGGTAAAATAACGACATAAGTGGGCCAATTATGCATATATGATATATTACCACGAGATATACTCAGAAAGACTATGGATCAAAATGGAATTGTAAAAATGTTCAGGTAACTCAGATGAAGGAAGGAAAAAGAAAACAGAGAAACAAAAAGCAGAAAACAAACAGAAAACAAAAAATGCCAGGCTTAAGCCCAAATATATCAATAATTACGTTAAATATAAATTTTCTATATAAATCGATTGTAATCCAGAGACTGGAAGAGGGAGTTAAAAAAATAAACATAATACAACTATGTGCTGTCTTATAAAAACTTGGCCAGACGCAGTGGCTCACCCCTGTAATCCCAGCACTTTGGGAGGCTGAGGCGGGTGGATCACGATGTCAGGAGATCAAGACAATCCTGGCTAACACAGTGAAACCCCGTCTCTACTAAAAATACAAAAAAATTAGCCGGGCGTGGTGGCGGGCGCCTGTAGTCCCAGCTACTTTGGAGGCTGAGGCAGGAGAATGACGTCAACCCAGGAGGCGGAGCTTGCAGTGAGCCCAGATCGCGCCACTGCACTCCAGCCTGGGCAACAGAGTGAGACTTTGTCTCAAAAAAAAAAAAAAAAACTTCAAATATAAGACTGTAAGTAGGCTGAAAATGAAAGAATGAATAAAGAAATATTATGAACATTTTAACCAAAGGAAAGCAGCAATAGCTATATTACTATCATATAAAGTAGACTTTAGAGAGAAGAATATTTTCAATGAGAGGGGGAATTATAGAAGATAAATGGGTTACTCAATGAAGATATGACAATACTGTGTATGCACCAATCAGCAGAGCTGAAACATAAATAAAAACAAATAGAACTGACAGGAAAAATAGATAAATCCACAATTAGAATTGGAGACGTCAAAAGCCCTCTCTCAACAATTCTTAGAACAGCTAGACAGAAAATCAGCAATGATATAGAACTCAACATCAGCAAGAAGATTTCATAAAAATGTATAGAACTCTTCATCCAATAGCAACAGAATTCACAATTTTTGAGTGCTCATGAAACATAAACCAAAATAGACAATATCGTGGAATATAAAACACATGTATAATGATTACCATCACAGGTATTGGTTAAAAAAGATATATATTACAGTAGTCCCCCCTTATCTGCAGTTTTCTGTCTATAATTTCAGTTACCTGTGGTTAACTATGGTCCAAAAATATTAAGATATTAGAGAGAGAGAGAGAGAGAAAGTGACAGAGGTCACATTACTTTTATGAAAGTATATTGTTATAATTATAATTATTCTATTTTATCATTATTGTTGCTCTCTTCCTATACTTAATTTACAAATTAAACTTTTTCACAGGTTTGGATGTACAGAATAAAAGCATGATATTTATAGGGTTCACTACTATCTGTGGTTTCAGGTATCCACTGAGGGTCTTAAACATATCCCATCCAGAAAGGGACTAATCTATGTTGTATTTTACACAATAATAAAAACAGAAACTCTACAATGCTAGTAAAACTGTAGTACTGCTTTAGGCTAATAAAGAGTATTTACAAAAATATTTGACCTTTAAAAGTTAGAAAAGCGGTTGAACTTTGGGAGTCGTAAATGGAAGGGGGTAAGTGAACAGGTTAAGCAGGGCTGCTTCTCACTTGGGTTCTTATAAATGTTTTCAGTTTGTGAGAATTAATCAAACTGTACAAATATTATATGTGAACTTTTCTCGATGTATAATATGCTTCAATAATAAATATAACAAACTAAATCTTCTTTTTACAAAGTATATTTTCTGACTACCATAGATTCAAAGCACATCAGTAATAGAGAGATAACAGTTAAATCTCTAAACGCTTGGAAACTAAACAGCACACTTATTAATCATTCACAAGTCAAAGATGGGGTCTCAAGGAAAATTTTTTAAAAATGTAATACATAGAATAAAAACAAAAATGCAATTTTTCAAATTTGTGGGAGAAATCTAGAACAGTGCTAAGAGGAAGTTTGTAGCACTGAATGTATATATTATAAAAAAAATTCAAAATAAATAATCAATGCTTCCACATTAGTACCTAGAAAAAGAAGAACAAAATATCTGTAGCAAGAAGAAAGGAAGTGATGAAGATAAAAGTAGAATTCAGTAAAATTTAAAACAGAAAAACAACATAGAAAATCAATTAAGCAAGAAGCCATTTTTTCCAAATGTTAACAAAATTGACAAGCCTCTAATGAGAATGATGAAGACAAAAAGAAGACACAAATTTCTAATATTGAGAATGAAACATAGGATATTAGCATAAATGTGCAAATATCAGAAACATAACAAATAAATACTATGAGAAACTACACACATAAATGGTACAATTCCTAAAAAAAAAAAAACCACAAAACACCAAAATTCAAACAATATAAAATAGTTATCTCATTCCTTTATGAAAATGAATGTATTATTTTAGTACTCTCAAAAATGAAATCTCTAGGCCTACATGGTTTTCCTGAAAAGGTCTCTCAAGTGTTTAAAAAAGAATGATCAGTAATCCTACATATTTTCTTCTGGAAAATAGAAGAATGGACATTTTCCAGTTGATTTTATGAAACCTATCTTCATATCAAAACCAGAAGACAGTACAAAATAAGAAAACTATAGAACAATATTAATTATAAATATAGGTGAAAAATGATTTAATATATCAAATGAAATTTAGCGCTCTCTCTATATCTATATCTATATCTATATCTAATCTATATCTATATCTATATCTATATAAAATTATAAATAGTGACCAACTGGAGTTTATTCCACTGATGAAAGCTGGTTCAATATTCAGAAGTTAATTGAAGCCAGTTATAGTGGCTCATGCCTGTAATCCCAGCACTTTCAGAGGCCGAGGCAGATCACCTGATGTCAGGAGTTCAAGATCAGCCTGGCCAACATGGTGAAACCCGTCTCTACTAAAAATACAAAAATTACTGGGCATGGTGGCGCATGCCTGTAGTCCCAGTTACTCAGGAGGCTGAGGCAGGAGAATTGCATGAATTCAGGAGGCAAAGGTTGCAGTGAGCTGAGATTACACTATTGCACTCCAATCTGGGCAACAGGGGAGACTCAGCCTCAAAAAAAAAAAAAAGGTTAATTGATAAAATTCACTATATTAAGAGGCTGAATAAAAACAATCACACAATTATGTGGAAATGTATATGAATATGTGAATGTGTATGTCGAGAAATGTGTATGTGTATGTAAATGTAGAGAATGTATGTAGAGTATGTAGAGAATGTAGAGAGAGTATTTAACAAAATTCACCACCTACTCATGATAAAAACTCTAAGAATTTTTAGAAAAAGTAGAAATTGAAGGGAATCTCTCTCAAATTGATAAGGAATATGTTTTTACAAACTTACACTAATGCTTTCCTTAGTGATGAATGCTGTCCTTTTAAAATTGGGCATAAGACCTGGATGTTTGATCTCATTATTCTTATTCAATACAGTGCGGGATGTTCTAGTGAGTGCAACAATCAAAAAAGGAAATAGAGAAATGCGGACAGATAAGGAATAAATAAAACCATCTTGCATAGAAGACTTACTTGTCTATATAGGAAATCCCAAAGAATAAAAAACAAACAAACAAAAAACCCTAGAACTAGTGAGTTCAGCAAAGTTGTAGGATACAAGATAAACATACAAAAATCAATCATATTTTTATATATTTGCAGTGATGCAATAAGCATGTGTTTACCATTTTTTTTTCCCCTCGTGATGGAGTCTTGCTCTGTCACCCAGGCTGGAGTGCAGTGGCATGATTTTTGCTCACTGCAACGTCTGCTTCCCAGGTTCAAATGATTCTCCTCCCTCAGCCTCCCAAGTAGCTGGGATTAGAGATGCCCCCATCACCCCTGGCTAATTTTTGTATTTTTAGTAGAGACGGGGTTTTACCCTTTTGGCCAGACTGGTCTCCAACGCCTGACCTCAAGTGATCTGCCTGCCTTGGCCCCAAAGTGCTGAGATTAGAGGCGTGAGCCACCACGTCCAGCTGTTTACCAATTTAAAAAATGTAATACAATTTAAAGTTGTCAAAAACGAGAGAGAATTATGGATAAATCTAAAAAAATACAGAATTTGTTGTTGAAAGTTACATAAAGCTGATGGAAGAAATAATAAAAAGACATAAATTACACATTCCAAGATCATGGACTTGATGGCTAAAGATAAGAAAGATGTGAAACGTCAATTCTTCCCAAATCGATATGCAATTTTACCTCAATTCTTATCAAAATCTCTGCAAGATGTTTTGTACACAATACTATTCTAAAGTTTAAATGGAAAGTCAAAAAACTAAAATTAATCTAAGTTTGAGAAAGAATAAAGAAATCAGTCTTCTTAACCTAAATATTTATTAAATTTCCTACAGTAACTTAGACAGCATGGTCTGGTGGGGTGTATACCCACATATATTTATAGAGCAGAATAGAGGACCCACGCATATATGCCCAGTGAATTTTTGACAAAGATGAAAAATCAATTCAATAGAGGAAAGACATTCTTTCTAACAAATGACGCTGGAACAATTGGACATCCAGAGGGAAAAAGTAAACTTCGCCTAAATATTATACCTGATAAAAATTAACTCTAAATAAAACATCGACTTAAATGTAAAATATAAAACTGTGTCTTCAGAAAAAAAAAAGTAAATTTGATCAATTTAGGTCTATGCAAACCGTCTTAGCCTTGGCATCAAAAGCAGAATTGATAAAAGAAAAAAAATTGACAAGTAGAAGGAGACAAGCTACAGAGTGGGAGAAAATATTTTCAAGTCACTTATTCAACAAAGAATTACTCTCTAGGATATAAGTACTTTAAAAATTACTTTAAAAAATTACTCTCTAGGGTATAAGTACTTTAAAAACTCAACAATAAGTTTTAGAAAATAGGCTAAAGTCATGAAGTTTTAGAAAATAGGCAAAAGTCATGAAGTGACATTTCACCAAAGAGAATATACAATGGTAGATAAGCATATGATGATGAGTTCAACATCATTAGCCAAAAATACAAACTATAACCACAATGAGATATTACTACATGTCTGTCAGAATGACTAAAATAAGAAATGGTGGTTTAACTCTAGACTGATAATTTTCTTTGCACCCAGCTTCTGGTTCTGATCTCTTTTAGGTTTTCCTTTGATGGTGCATGAATTTCTTTGGTATATTGTTCTTGCATTTCAGTATTCCACTCTGGGTAGTTTTTTCCAGTGGTGAATGTGCACACTTATCTAGCTATAAATAGAAGTAGAAAGGTAGTAGGTATCAAAATTTGGTGTTGAATAGAATGTGTACTATCCTGTGACTTGATAAAGGAATTTCTCCACTCCGCAGAGGATGAGCTATTTCAGCCTGTAGGCACATGGGGTACCCAGAGTGACACTGTCTTTCCAAATAACTAAGCCCTAGCGCTCTTTGAGGTTAGAAAGACACGTGAAAGCAGGGGAGAAGAATGAATTCTCAAACATGGCAAGTTTTACAAATATTATAATAATGACAATTGTTAAGAAAAATATTTTTCCTCTTTATAATAGGATTTTATTGGCTAGGAGGAGAGTTAGTCACCCTCTTGGAATAGAGTTAACATGATTTTTCCCTAGGAATCCATTAGCATGGCTTCCCAAAAGAAGGCATGAATGGTCTTTGGTGAGCTTTGGAATTCTGGATTTCCTGTCAATGTCATGGAAACATTTGGCAGCAATCCCATCCATGGAATGGTGAGAATAATTTCAAGCTTTCAGCCTAACAGATGTTCCCCAAGGCAAGGAAATACATTGGCGATCAGCAGACACTAAGGAAATTAAAGCCTGAGAATGATACTTGCCATTTCTCTCTCTAATATTATTGTGTTTCTTTGCAACTTCGGCCATTACTGCCATCATCTTTACCCCTGCCTCTGCTAGAGGTCGCAAGAAGCTTAAGTGTTGTTGTCAGTGCACCTTGTTTTTCTTGAGAGGCCTCCAATTGAGCTAATAGAGGAAAAGTGGATATCAGAGAGCTAGACTTGGTGGAAAGGGTGAGCTCTTATAGACATGGATGGAGACTGTAATATAAGAGGAATTTGAAATGAAACATTCTGATTTCTAGCATCTTGACCCTCTGCCCCTCATTTAATTTTTACTTCTAAAGTGTTGATGTATGCCTTCTGTTGGCAGTTCTGCTATCTATCTCTGGCCCTATTTAGACAAAACTACTAATGATATATGTGCTAGAAAAATTGAAAAAAAAAAAAAAAAAAAAACTACTGGAGAGATTGAGCTGCCAGGTGCATCTGGTCCTGCCACTCAGCGCAGCTGTGTGCAACAATTACCTGTGATCACTAAGTTCAGCTGTCAGTCAGTTGGCTTTGTTTACACTACCAATCTGAATGTGTTAAGATTTCACTTTGATCCATAATCATTTCAGATGAACCTGAGTCTTGCTTTTCATTTGCTATAAATTTTGACCCTTCAAATATTGCTACAGGTACTGCTAACATTATATAGGGTTTATATAGTCCTTTAATTAACTTAGTTCTTACAACACCTGAATAAGGCAAAGTAGGCATTATCTCCATTTTTCATGGCATCATGGCAGGAAATTAATGTGACTGTAACTGTACCATTTTATTCAATGTCCAACGCTTGTTCCATTCTTTTATGCTGTTGTCTGCTGCTGGTTGTATATGTCGATTAGTAGCTGTTTTGCTTTGAGGGTTAAGTGTGAAACTTCATAAACCTAAGAAATAGGTATTATTGCCCCTCATATGCTTTTTTTAAAGGCTAAAGTGCTTCAAAGATACCTCTTTAAACTCATTTATTCCAAAACAATTGTTTTTCTGGTATGAGACTCACAATTTGTTTTTCTTGTCTCTTTCTCATTAGGAGAAATTATGTGCTTGGGAGAAAAAATGCCCATGGATAATAAATCTGATAAAATTGAAGTACCAAAGGACCTACCTCATACTGAAACTCTGTTGGGCACAGTCTTATAGCCTTTGGAAATGTCACAACAAGGTTCTTGAAAAGTAACTCTTCATATGGCTGTGAACTCTGAGCTTGCTATATGTTTGAAGCCACATGAAGGTTCTTTGTGGGATGTGGTAAAGCCTTCCAAGAGAAAGGGTAAATATTTTGGCCTGGGCTTGTATCCTGGCTCTGTTATTTACTCACTGTGTGACTTTGGTGAAGTTATTGAATTTTCATGCCTGAGTTTCCTCATGTGCAGTGTGGAACTTGCAATAATAGCTAACACAGGGTTAAGAGGATTCAAGGAGACAGTACATTTCAGTTATTCAGAACAATGGCTAGACACTCAGTAAGCATTAGCTATATTGTTACCATCTTTGGTTTCTGCTCACTGTTTGGAAAATAATTTTTTAGTTCATTTTCTAAGATTTTGGTAGTATCTATTGATTTTAAGATGATAATTTCTCTTCTTTTTTAGAAATAATTAAATAACGTTACAGAAAATCAGTGGACAAATAGTACAGTATAAACAAAATTATGATCATGGTTTTGTGCAGAGATCACTGGATTTGAAGTCAGTCAAGATTTTCTTTCACCTATCTATATGTTCTTGGCTATTTAAATAACTCGATGCTCTAGCCTTATAAGATGGAGACAGTAACACCTTACCTCCGCTCTGGTAATTGTAATGCTCTAAGACTGTATTCAAGAAATGGGTTTGTAAGTGTCATATCACAATAAGAAGACTGTTTGTTATGATTCATATTAAGATAAAGCTGAAGGGAAAGATAGTTATTTGATGATGAAGTTTGTTCTGGATTCTGAAAAATGAGCCACATCCTTACCTACGTAAGTTCTGGCCTGGAGACTTTAGTTCCTAGACTGTGTGAAACCCAAGAGTTTTCCAATGGCTCACTGAAATGCTACATTGATTTCTTGAGTGTAAAGGGAGACCTGGGTATATTAAGGCCAGGCTATCTATTTTAATGGTTGAAAATTAGAAGGTAGAGAGCAGACTCATTTAAAATGCTGCTTTCTCTTTTTGCTCTGGCTCTTGTGATGTGTGCAACATGTGACTTAAAAAGGCCGGTAGTCCATAGTTGCAGTCTCCATTCTTTTGTCTTTTTTTCCCTTCTCTCCCTTTCTTCCTTCCTTCCATCTTTCCATCCTTCGTTCTTTCCAAGCTTTCTTTTAATGAGTAGTATGGTATGGAATGGAGGAGGTTTATTTCATTTTGTGATTTTTCCAGACAGTTACATATTTTAATATTTCCACTTGAAAAAATCAATTAGTACATTAGCAAATTCTTACTGAATACCTACTATGCTAAGTATCAAGGGAATAAAATGGAAACACAAGATAGTCCTTATCCTCCAGAGCTTGATGCAACTAGCAACAAAAGATACCCACTAATGGTAGACTGAATTTGTAAAAAATGTGGTACATATACACCATGGAATACTATGCAGGATCATGTCCTTCGCTGTAACATGGATGGAATTGGAGGTTATCATCCTCAGTAAACTAACACAGGAACAGAAAACAAAATACCACATGTTTTCACTTATAAGTGGGAGCTAAATAATGAGAACACATGGACAAACAAATAGATGGGAACAACAGACACAGGAGCCTACTGGAGGGTGAAGGATGGAAAGGAGGGAGATGATCAGAAAAATTAACTAATTGGTGCTAGACTTAATACCAGGTTGATGAAATCTGTACAACAAACCACCAGGACACGAGTTTACCTATATAACAAATCTGCACATATGCCCCGAACTTAAAAACTAAAAAGGAGACTTTTTTTTGTACAGATTACAGATCATTTTTAATATTTATTTTTACTAATGATCATGGAATTACCTTTTAAATAATGATATTACTAGTACAGCTTAAGACTCAGCAGGGAACACAGACATTTAATAATTAATGACAGCTGGGCGTGGTGGCTCATGCCTGTAATCCCAGCACTTTGGAAGGCCAAGGTAGGTGGATCACCTGAGGTCAGGAGTTCAAGATGAGCCTGGCCAACATGGTGAAACCTTGTCTCTACTAAAATTACAAAAATTAGCCAGGCATGGTGGCACACACCTGTAATCCCAGCTACTTGGGAGGCTAAGGCACAATAATCGCTTGAACTGGGGAGGCAGAAGTTGTAATAAGCCAAGATCACTCCACTGCACTCCAGCCTGGGCAACAGAGTGAGACTCTACCTCAAAAATGAATAAATAAATAAATAAAATAATTAATGACAAAAGTAAGTATTGTGATAAAGGAAAATACAGATTATGAGAAAGTATTATAGGTAGATCTGTCATAGTCTTGAGAGGAGCAGGACTTGGTCCTGAGACCAAGTGGTCATGAGAATATGGAAAGACCCCAGCAAGAATTGACTTCAAGATTTGTAATTAAGCCAATGGGACCATATTAGATTGGGAGAACATTCCAGACAGAAGAAAGTCCATGTGCATGGACCAGGAAGTGAGAGAGCATTTGACTTTTTCAGGGAACAGAAAGAAGTCCATGACAGCTAGAGTACAGATAACAAGGGGAAGAGCAACAAAAAGTTATGCTGGTAAAATAGTCCTGGATCAGATCATGCAGAGCGTTGCAAATTGTGCAGATTTCTTTTAGATTTTACCTTAAGGGTAATGGGAAATCATTGAGAGGTTTGAGCCAAAGGGGGACATGATTTTAAAATACCATGTGACTATAAAATACTGTGTTTGTGATCAAATTTTTGAGGGCCTGCTGGGTAGGGATCTGCTTATTTAGGATAGAATCTGATTATTTCGTTGGGAACATGGATGAGACTGACACTAAGAATTGATAGGATTTCCAATTTGATAATTTAGAGCAAAGGATTCTAAAGAGAAGAAATAACATGTGCCCAAGGAATAAGAAAAAACAGCATCAGTTCAATGCTACTACAAAATAATAGGGTGCAATGTGAGAGAAGGATTTATAGCAGATGTATTTGTTTCTGGGCTTGGCAGGTGACAATTCCCAAATGATCTGAATCATGAGACAGAGGATCTAATGCACCTCTTGATTTGTCAGCTTTAGCATAGCAGTGTGGTGGGCTGGATCTTGAAGATGGGGGCTGTCCATAACTTTGCTCTGGGAAACTAAGGAAAATGGTCTGGCCCACTGGGGCAAAATAATAAGGCTTTGATAAGATAATAAAAGAGATCTGGGGATAGGGGAGATTTTAAGCCAGAATCAAAATGTCATAACCACGAAGAATAGATTGATTAGGTGGACTACATTGAAATGACAAGTTTATGTCCATCAAGAGGTATCATTAATGAGTGAAAAAGAAAGCCATACAATAGGAGAAGATACTTGCAACATGTAGACTGACAAAAGGCTTTCATTCAGAATACATAAAGAATGCCTACAAATCAATAAAGAAACAAACAACCCAATACAAAAATGGGCAAAAGACTGCTACATTATCTTTATTCATTTTATTTATCTATAGTGTTCTGTTGCATGGACTTACCATAACTATTCTAATGTTGATGGACTTGTTGGTAATTTCTCACATTTGGCTATTAATCTTTCTTTTAACATTCCAATGCATACCTCTTGGTGCATAAACACTTTTTTATGGCATGTATATCTTGGAGTGGCACTTAAAAATGGGTCCACTGAACATACGAAAAGTTACAAACTGTATTTGTAATATTGGAAATACAAATTAAATCATAATAAGCTCTTACTCTGTGTTATAATTAAGTACACCCATAATACCATGTGTGATTAAATATTTGATGCAAAGATAAATATCATATTCCATTTGTCAGAGTTTAAATGGGTATAATGATTTTGGAAAGTAGTTTTACATTATCCGCTAAAGTTGAGAGTACACATGCCTTCTGATCCTGGGTGAGGGGGTGATTGGAAGGGGCATAAATGAAGTACTAGAAATATTCTGTTTATTGATAATAGTTGGTGGTTACAAAGGCATTCCTTCTGTCTCAATGCACCAACATACATTTATGTTTGTTTAATTTCTGAATGTGTTATACTTAAAAAATTTTTAAAAATAACAATATCATGCCTTGTAAGATCATTTTCCAGAGTATGTCATTTATTTGAGTTCCTAGATTATATTTTAATCTGGGAACTTCTAATTTTTGGACAGATGAGTTGGATAGATGGATCAGAAGTTCTGCAGCTGAGGTTTTCTATACATCAGGGTTCTCTTTGTAACAATTAATGAAGGATTTCAAAATACTAGCAATGCTTTAAAAGAACTTATTAGTAATTATATTTAAACATTTTTATACCACATAGTCTAACCCAAAAATATTTCATTTATTCTTGCCTGACGTAATATTAGCTCAGTTTATATATACTGCACTTGTTATTTATGTTTCAGAATTCTTTCACAAAAATCTGAAATAGTTATGAATGCACTGCTTGGTGGGCAGTATTCTCTTAGAGGTGACTTTCATAGATGAAAATAATGAAAGGTGTTCTTAATGGCAAAAGACTGCAAATTTTGGAACTGGGTGATCTCTATAGTTTCTATAGTGCTAAAAATTCTCAATTACTTCTTAGGATAGGGATGGTAGGAAGTGAAGCAAAGAAATGTATTGTGATGTCATAGAGAAATAATAGAAAAACTGCTTTCAAGACACCTATTACAAAATTAAGCCAAAGAAAAATCATCAAACTTACAAGCAATTTTTCTATGAACATAATTGTTGTGAAACTACACACATGTCAATTCATTTAGCAAATTATTTTTAAAGCTGTAAAATCTACACATCTTCTAAAATTAGTGTATTCTAAAAACTTTAATGAAAGTTGCACACATTTCAATAGCTGTTGCTTAATTAGCACAAAAAACTTCTCAAGGTTAGCACAATGGAAAAAAAAGAGAGCACACTCAGTAAAATACAACTCAGAAACAAAGAAAGTAGAAGAAAATGAAGAGTTAGACAAAACACTTCCATATTATACACATGGAAGTAAAACATTTCTATTGTTTTACTCACCTCTACAATCACTTTCCCTTGAGGTATCTTAACTGGTGACACTGCCTCTCTGTATTAATATTCACACTCAATGAATGTCTTCTTCATCTTCCCATAGTGTGAATGACAGTGAGTTTGAAAAAGAGAGAGAGCAAGAGTGACAGCAAGAGCAAGAGAGCACAAAAGTGAAGAAAGTGTAACTGGGATTTAATGATAACAACAAATAGCACATTTAAACAGTACATTTGTGAAGCATCTAAAAATTCCCCACCAACTGGATGTCAAATATGATCTGACAAAACAACACCTTTCCAATTTTTAGGAAAATAGTCAAACCTTAAGTTTGACTTAGGACTGAATAATGTGTGTGTGTGTGTGTGTGTGTGTGTATGTTGGTATAAATGTTTATTTTATTAGAAGGTAAACTCCTGGAGGTTGGAAATTCTTACTCAATGTTTAATCTCCCACCACTCTTGTAACAGTGATTTGCCCATTGTTGATTCTCAATGTTTGTACACTGAATTGAGTCCAGATGAATACTGAATTCCAGTTGTTTGTTTCAGGAAAAGATAATTAATAGTTTAAACTTGATTCTGATTATACATTTATATGAACACCCTGTGCTTCAGTTGTATGTTCCAGACCAAAAGATAAAATGAAAAAAAAAAAAAAAAAAAAGATGTAGGCTGCATGGCTGGGTTTGTGCCAAATGAAATTCAAATAAACTTAGAAATCCAAACATTTTATTTTGCTGTTAGCCACTAGCAGAGTTAATCAGTGCATGGAATCTTAATGAAAATAAGAGTATCTATGCAAATAATGGAAACAGAGATCTTAATGATTCTTGTTTGTCTGGAATATTAGAATTTAGAGCTGACATGGCCAGTCGTGGTGGCTCATGCCTGTAATCCCAGCACTTTGGGAGTCCGAGGCAGGTGGATCACGAGGTCAGGAGATCGAGACCATCCTGGCTAACATGGTGAAACCCCATCTCTACTAAAAATACAAAAAATTAGCCAGGCGTGATGGCAGGCACCTGTAGTCCCAGCTACTCAGTAGGCTGAGGCAGAAGAATGGCATGAACCTGGGAGGCGGAGGTTACAGTGAGCTGAGATTGAGGCACTGTACTCCAGCCTGGGCAACAGAGTAAAAGTCCATCTCAAAAAAAAAAAAAAAATGAATTTAGGCTGACTCATACAATTTAAATACATAGATAATGCATAGTAGTCATAACTGTCTTTATGATATTTATTTTAATATTAGGTTGAAAGCTATTATTTAAAACTAACAAAAACACTCAAAAATATTATAAATAACATTTATCAATAAGCTCAATAAGCCATTTTACATCACCTTCTATGTGAAACATACTGTACTAGGTACAGCCCTTTAACATAAATCTGTAAGAAATATTAATAGTTCCATCCTTGAATAAGTTTGCAGTATGGTTTGTTATATGTGCCAAAACAACAATAGCAATAACATAAAAATGACCGTATCATTATGACAAGTATAATGAATGGGAAATCTCCAGCTTTTTTCTCATGTGTTCTTAATATTATCATGAAATTTTCAAAATATTACAGACTGTTAATGATCTGCATGTTGTTTTTTGCCTACATTGTTGTTGATGCTTGTTGACACAAAAATAATGATGAATGATATTAAAACTGAATCTCTTATTAAGATAAATTTGCAAAGTAAGACAAATTGTGTATAAGGTGAGAAAAATAACCTTTTAACCAGAAACCTCCAGTGAGCTATAAATGAAAAAGGAATTAAAGCTCAGGCCAGACACAGTGGCTCATGCCTGTAATCCCAGCACTTGGGAGGCTGAGGTTGGTGGATCACCTGAGGTCAGGAGTTTGAGATCAGCCTGGTCAACATGGTGAAACCCTGTCTCTACTAAAAATAGAAAAAATTAGCTGGACGTGGTAGTGGACTCCTGTAATCCCAGCTACTTTGAGGCGGGAGAATTGCTTGAACGTGGGAGGTGGCGATTGCAGTGAGCCAAGAGCGTGCAATAGCACTCCAGTCTGGGCAACAGAGTAAAACTCTGTCACAAACAAACAAACAAACAAACAAAAAACCTCAAAGAAGGTGTCTAGTAAATATAATAAACAATGATGTGTTTTACTTTCAGATAAGAAGTGCTGTAATTATACAGTTATGCTTTAGTTTCATATATACATGCATTCATACACTTCATAGTCTATTGATGAAATGTCTATAGTCTCATCTCACAAATAATGTACTTATTTTGTAATTTTCTTGATCCATAAAGATGTTGCAGATGTTTCAGTGAGTTAGAAAATAAGGTACAACATACCCCATTTACAAATGAATGCTTACGGTAGTTTTTTTTAACCCAATAGTCATAAAGCACAGCATTATAAACTCATTGTTTTCATTTTCTACCCAGTTTACTGTTTAGTAGATGGTTTAATTCATTATTTCGAATAACAATGTGATTACTTAGTGTTCTAGAGTTATATTTAAAAGAAAATGTTCCTTCCCTACTCACATGAATGGAGAAAGTAAAACTAAAATACCTACATTTCATCCAGATGAGGAGAAAGGTGTGTATTCCTAGCACAAGCAGACTTTATAGATATTATTGTTATTGACAAAGTACAGTGCATAGAGAAGGAGTTGGCCATGGTTCTGCTAGTAAGATTGGTCACCTTATCCGTTCAAGGGAAAGACAGAAGTTTTATCAAACTTTTCTGGCACAACAGCAGCATAAAACAAAAGGTGTGCTTGATAACTTCAAAATATTCTCTGGACCATAGAAAAAAAATTGATGCAGTCATAAATCTTTTTTGTAACATTTAGAAGTTATGAGTTTCCCCTCCTTCTTAGCACATGTAATGCATCGATATTTCTAAAGCATATTCCCAACAACCAAATGTTTTATAAAAATTAAAATATAGACATATACCTACATTCTAAAAACTGAACTATAATAAAAGTGTGCCATCTTAATTATTAATAATGGCCTAAAAGTCATCATCTAAGTAGGAGACTAATCTCCTATGCCAATCACTACTATACTTTGCTGTTTTCCTTTCATTTCTTTGTATTTACTCATAGTAAATAACCTGGAGCCAGTTCAAACCTGGCATCCAGTTACTATCGATTGAATTGCATTTATTGAAGACTCATTTTAGACAATTGCAAGATGAAGCTTTTGAGAAGTGATAAAGAATCTTGGATACTCTAGTCTACTAAAGAGAAAGTCTGCTCTTAAAATGTTCAATTTGTTTTGTCTTTTTTATATATCCATAATTTCCCACTCACTTCCAAAGATATGTAACGTTAAAATTTTTTTTGGTAACTGTTGACCAGTGAAAGAAATTACTATTACAAAAGGTATTTGGAAAAAGAATTTGAAAGAAATTAAACATCCCTTCATGATAACAACCCTCAAAAAACTGGGCATATGGCAGAGCGTGGTGGCTCGTGCCTGTAATCCCAGCACTCTGGGAGGCCAATGCGGGCGGATCACGAGGTCAGGAGATGGCTAACATCCTGGCTAACATGGTGAAACCCCGTCTCTACTAAAAACACAAAATATTATCCGGGCGTGGTGGTGGGCACCTGTAGTCCCAGCTACTCGGGAGGCTGCGGCAGGAGAATGGCGTCAACCCAGGAGGAGGAGTTTGCAGTGAGCCGAGACTGTGCCGCTGCACTCCAGCCTGGGTGACAGAGCGAGACTCCGTCTCAGGAAGAAAAAAAGAAAAAAAGAGAAAAAGAAACTGGGCATATAAGGAACATACCTCAATATAATAAAAGCCATATACTACAGACCCACAGCTGGTATCATACTAAATGGGAAAAAACTGAAAACCTTTCCTCTAAGATCTGGAATGTGACAATGTTGCCCACTTTCACCACTGTTATTCAATATACTACTGGAAGTTCTAGCTAGAGTAATCAGACAGGGGATAGACATAAAGAATCCAAATTGAAATGGAAGAAGTCAAATTATTCTTTTTTTTTTTTTTTTTTTTTGTGACGGAGTCTCGCTCTGTCGCCCAGGCTAGAGTGCAGTGGCGCACTCTGGGCTCACTGCAAGCTCCGCCTCCCGGGTTCACGCCATTCTCCTGCCTCAGCCTCTCTGAGTAGCTGGGACTACAGGCGCCCGCCACCATGCCCGGCTAATTTTTTGTATTTTTAGTAGAGACGGGGTTTCACCGTGGTCTCGATCTCCTGACCTCGTGATCCACCCGCCTCGGCCTCCCAAAGTGCTGGGATTACAAGCGTGAGCCACCGTGCCCGGCCGTCAAATTATTCTTGTTTGCAGATGATATAATCTTATATTTGGGGAAACCTAAAGACTCCACCAGGAAAAGGTTATTTCTTTGGTAGTCCCTGTTCCACAAAAGTGGAAATACTCTCAGGACCTCTATCAACTCATCTTGCTAAAGTATTATCTTTGATGTATTCCTGATGATCACATCTGTCAATATGCTGAGCCCAATTAAATCATTTCTAAATACATAAACTCCTATTTGTAACCTCCTCAATCTAATTATTCATATTTAACATTTAGAAGCCCTCCTTGGTATCCCTGCAACATCTTGAATAATGCCTTACACAAAGCAGTAAGCAGTAAGAAGCGTTTCTTGAACAATACTTTACTTCTCTTGCAAATAAAAGCAAATATCTTTATATTCAGGGTATTAGACCTTCAACCATGATGCAGATTGGGACATCATCATCAAAGTAGATATTGTTACTTATCATGTATTTTTCCTTATTTTTCCTAGGATGCTCACCATCGACAGTTATATGAATCAGTTTCTTCAAAAGATTTGTGATCCCTGAGAGATAATTCAGAAAACTATATAACTTTGAATATTCTTCAGTAGTTACATTGTTTTTTTTTCCCCTCAATAACAAGAGTTCACGTAAATTTATAATTTGGCACCTAAATGGTATAAATCTGTCTGTGATGAGAAGGGTGTGAAACATTTGGACATAAATGATTTATTCCTGTTGTGTTCTCTGTAATGGTGAGAACTTGTCATCAAAAGGTCTGAAGTGAAAATCACCAGTGGTGGCTGCAGGACTGCTGTCTGTTAAGTTTTATATTTGCATTTTTCGTGAGTTGTATGAAAGATGGAGTTTGCTATCTATGTGTTATGTTAGCTCATTATTATGTGACCTCAAACTCTAAGAGCTTTGCCTATTGTAGGAATCTCAGTAAAATTCAAATGTTGCCAATTATTAAAACCTCACTGGAGAATATATTTTTAGTGTGTATATCAACACATATTAATTAAAATAAGAATACTTTTGTCATTATTATTTTATTCTCCTGATTTGCAGTAATAAAGTTTGGTTTACTAGAAGTAATAGTATAGACACACAAGAGATGACATGGAAACTTACCTGGTGGGAAGATCTTGGGAATAAAGTCTAGGACCCCAAAATCTCAGTTTTTGAGCCAAGGTGTGATTTGGCTTTTGAATATGGCAATATTAGATATTATTCTCCTTTGAGGACAAGAAAAACACATTTAGGGTGGGCATCTTAGTTCATTTTTTACTGCTGTAACTGAATACCACAGACTTGGTAATCAATAAAGAATTAAAATTTATTTTTTCCATAGTTCTGGAGGCTGGGAAGCCCCAAGATTAAGGCAGTAGCATCATGTGAGCACTTCTTTCTGTGCCATCTCATAGGGGAAAATGTGAAAGCAAGAGAGGGAAAGAAAGAAAGAGAGAAAAGGAGGCTGAACTCGCCCTTTCATAAGGATTCCACTCTCACCAAAATGCCACTAATGTACTCATAAAGGAGGAGCTCTCATGGCCTAATCACCACTTCAAAGTCCACTCTTAATATTGTTAAAATGACAATTAAATTTTAATACGAGTTTTGGAGAGAACAGATACTTCACCCATAGCAGTGGGTTTTCTTCATCTTTCCTTCTTCCCCCACAAAATGTCAGGAATACTCTCATTTGAAACACAATTTCATGGGAGTAATCTCAAAGGAGCCCTGCGAATATTATGTCAGATGGTGCCACCTTCTTGTCTTATTTATGGCATGGGCTTGGTAGTGTGGAATGTGTTTCTGGAATCAGTGCATACCTATGTCCTGCCCCTGATGCCGCTAAACTCTATCTTGCGTAGCCGCCATTGAGTGAGTAACTACAGACGCTGTCATTTATCCCAAGTAGCAGATAGCATTATCAGGGTTATTACATCTTAAAATTTGGGTTCTTCGTTCAGTAGCTCAAATGAAATAATTTCGCCTATAGGCCAAATTCCAGCAATGCCCCTACCTGGGTGTATTTTAACAAATTGAACAAAGCTACAACACTTGCACTTTCATACCTTGCCATGCTTCCTTACCCACCAACCTCAGTTGTCTCTCAGTGTTAAGGGACAACTGTTTATAAACATTACCTCTTCATTTTTCAGGTTTGAGGGAAAAGGCAAATTCATGCTATCAACCTCTTGCTCCCTTTATGCTCTGAAGACAGCTGAGGGTCCAAACAACCTAGCTGGACAGTTTTGCTGATGTCACATTCATTAACCAACAACTTACCTACATAACTCTAGGCCTTGACCAACTAAAATTTATTGGTACATGCTACTAACTTTGGTAATGAACTGCTCACCTTAGCTTAAAGTGGTATAAACTGCATTTGTACATGTTTCCCTGCTAATACATAAGCTATAGCCACCCCCGCCAATTGTGGATATAGTAGGTTTATGAAATGAAATAGAACAAGTAGCTGCATAAAAACCTGAGAGGTATAATAGAAATATCATCAAACTGAGGGCCATTCAAACAGGGTTGTATCTCCAAATAATGTTTTTGAGGAAAGGAATCATGGCTAATAAGAATAGCTAAGATTGGCCGAGACCGGCGGATCACGGGGTCAGGAAATCGAGACCATCCTGGCTAACACGGTGAAACCCCGTCTCTACTAAAAATACAAAAAAAATTAGCTGGGCGTGGTGGCGGGTGCCTGTAGTCCCAGCTACTTTGGAGGCTGAGGCAGGAGAATGGCGTGAACCCGGGAGGCAGAGCTTGCAGTGAGCCGAGATCTCGCCACTGCACTCCAGCCTGGACGGCAGAGCGAGACTCCATCTCAAAAAAAAAAAAAAAAAAAAAAAAAAGAATAGCTAAGATTAATAACATACCAGGCGATGTACTGAGCACCTTTTGCCCAATATTCCAATTAATCCTTACAAAAAGTAAGCCAATAAGATTTTTGTTATCCCCATTTTATAAATAAAATACCTGAACCTCACCAAGTCAAATATTATGCTCAAAGTCATATGCTTTACAAGTAGCAAATCTTGCCAGGACTTTGGCATTGGTCTTCTTGACTTTTAAATTCCTGTCTCTGTCACTTCTCGACTTTGCTGCTATACTTCCACTTCTTTGGATTTTCTCACAGTACCTGACCTGGAGTCAATTCAAATCTGGCATTCAGTTACTGTTATTTAAATTTCATTTATTGAAAACTCAGTTCAAACAATTGCAACATGAAGATTATGGGGAAATTATAAAGGATTTGGAATAATTTTTTTCATCTTCTGAAGAAAATGAGTCCTCTTAAAGTGTTCTCCTATTTGTTTTGTCTTGTTTATACATGCATAATTTCCTCATTTACTTCCAAAGAAATGTAACATATTAAGACATTATGGTAACTTCTTCCTCTTTCTAAGATGATTTTATGTCAATGGTTTTAAAACAGATATAGGTTTAATGCTCAGCTATCCTCCATTTCCAACACTGAGAGAATATTAGGAAATATACTTAAAACTATACCATGAGATATTTAGAATACATGAAAGAAAGGATTTTCTGCAAGTGAGAATGGTGAATAGTGCAAAACTAAGTGGTAGACTTAGGATGATAGTGCAGTAGTTCTCTAATAACAGGAGTGATCCTTACAACTTCCATGTAATCAAGCAAAATGTGAGCATAGTAACATGGCATTTAAAGATTTCTGTTGGCTTCCTGGCTGTTACATCCTATCTGTCTACATCTCTCAGATGGGACCTTGAAGAAAATAACTTGCTAACTGACTAATATTCATTGCATACTAATTTTATACTAAGCATGTGTTCAGCAAAAGATAAGCCATGATGAGCAAAATAGACACAATTTCTGCCTTCACAAGGCTTGCAACAGTGGGGGATTGGGGCAAAAATCATACTTTTTAAAAATGTTGAGATAATTAAGGTAAAATTTTATTTAAAAAATCTTACTATGTAATAAAGTAAGTCTTCATCATATTTTTAAATTATAGCCAGAATAAATTGAGCTCTATATGACTAGATAGTATCTTTCTCATAAACAGGCTTCTGTGTCAGTCCACAAGAAACTTCAATAACACATTGCAGCATCAAATATCATATAATAAGTGTTTGGACATCCCTTCAGTTCTGACTTTATAAATGTAAAATGCTATCATATTGGCATGTGTAGAAAGGGGATAGTCCATGTCAAAGGAAATATGCCCCTGGCATATTTTTGTAAGGCAAAGGTTTATTTCAAAAGGCTGCCCTCTGTATAATGCAATCAATATTGTTTAATTAAAGAATGATACTATTGATTCTAATTAACCAAAAATGCTTACCTCGTTAGTTTGTAGTTCATATTTGTTCCCAGAGACAGGATGATTTAGTGATTGTAATCCTACTCTCAGTATATGGAATAGAGATGCTTATTTAAAAGATGCAAACTCTGGCACTCTGGTTTTGAGTTGCCTTTGCATTCGTGATGAATGAACATTTCTTTGTGTATCAATATAATTTTAAAATAATATATTATTTAAACATGCATCCTAAATGTGCAAACATGGGATTTTGGAGAACTGGATTTTAAATGCTGGGATTATTCTATTACTGAAAGTATTGGTACCACCATCAATGCTAGCCTCTAATGTATTTTTTATTTTAGAGAATCTGTCAAAAACCCTGTGTATAGTTCTGTGGTCTGACGTTTCTTAAGCATAGGCTCTCAGAAGTTGATTGCATCTAACTTGTCTATTGCAGATTTTATATTAAGATATAGAAATATGTTTAGGTAATAAATTAAAGGGTCTTGTTTGTTTTTTATTCAGTAAGGTAAGGGCTGATGATCATGATTAACTGCTGGTAGTAAAAGGCAATACAATATTTTTACTGATCATTTGAAAGTTGTATATATACAAAAGGCCTTCCTAAAATGACGGAAACGAAGGGAAAAGGAAGTATTAAAATGAGCTGAACATCTACTTTTTATAAGACGGTAGTCAGTATTTTGTGATTATGATCTCATTTAATACTCAAAAAACCCAGGAATATAAGGAGCATCTAGCCCCATTTTGTGTGTATAAAAACAGAGTTTCAGATTTAGAGCTTAAGTAGCTTGACCAAAATTGTAGAGATACTAAATTTTGATTTGCAACCAGATCCAATTGACACTAGACAACCCCTTTCTTTTTTCTTTCAGAACACTGGCATTTAAAACAAGCTTAAAATCAAAGTACATAGTATTTCTGTATCTGGCCAAGAAGGAGAAAAGCAATGAGTGCTAGAATATCCTCGTACATGGAAATACATGTAAGTCATTTTAACTAAAATAAGAAACTAGACAGGAATGGCTATCACTACCATTAATAGCTAACATTTATTAAGTACTAATATGCTAAGTGCTTTTCAAAATGTTTTATGTATTTAATTCATTTATTCCTCATAGAGATGTTATAAAGTAGGTACTATTATCATCATTTTAAGAAAAAGACTGAGACAGTATAATGATCTATTTTTACTGACATATTTTATGCCTACAAAATCCAAGCAACATAGTTTAAAGCTGTTTGAAATAACAAACAAATTTCCAATGTGATTGCACATAAAAAGAATAATCAAAAATCAAAGGTGATTTTTTATTAAAGTAAAAACCAAGAAAATAGACATGGAGAAAAATCTATTCAGAGCAATGACAAAGACAATACATATTTAACAATGAATGAAATGGGAAGGATAGATAAAAAATACATAATTTTATTAAAGCAACTAAAATATTTATGTTAATGGATAAGAATTCTTAAATATCTATTCAGTCAAAATTAATATATATATTTAGTTATCTGCCAATTAGAAAAGAGATTTTCTAGGGAAGAAATATTATCTTTGAAATATATCAAATTATTTTAAATGTATTTAAAATCACTTGAAGATTTGGAAGAACAAATGCTGAAGAACAACCAAGAACTGTATTCAAAGCAGAAAGGAGAAATGAAAGGGAACTTGCTTTGCCCAATATTGAAACATTTTATAAAAACATTATAATCAAATTAATATTATATAGGCATGGGAATCAGCAGAAAACAACAGCAATAGCAGGAAAAACAAAGTATGAAATAATGCAACACAATAGGGACTCCAGAAATTATTTTTATATATTTGAGTACTTAAAATATGATTGAGATACTATTTCAACTCAATGAGAAAATGATGACTTGTTTAATAAATGATCATCTATCAAAAGAAAATAAAATTATATGCCTATTTTAAATCATGCACAATTCTAAATTCTAGGTTTTATAGATCTAGATAGTTATGTTCGAAGAAAATCTAGATCACACACATCATCTAACATGGAAGGGATTTTCTTGAACAAACAAGAAATTCAGAATCTGTAATAAAAAATATCCATATTTACGTGTATAAAATTAAAACTTTGGCAAAAGATTCTATAAGCAAAATCAATACAAAATTGAAAAGGTTTGGAAAGCATTTTTACAACATAGATGCCACATGAAACAAATATCTATAACACAGATAAAGACAGATAAAGGTCTAACAGATCAACAAGATAATAACTCAATATATAAAATGTGTGTATATATGTGTCTGTGTGTACATATATTTTCATGTTCACACACTAGTATTCAAGAATATGCAAATTAATGCAAAAAAGGACAACAGAAAATAATATTACTCTGATATCCATGGATCATTCAAAATATATAACTTTATGTTTTTTCTTTTTTACCTTTAAAATAAAGTTTTTAAAATATTTTTGTTAATGTTATTTTTATTGACAAATCATAATTAAATACATTTATGGGTACAATGATGTTTGGATATATACATGTATATATATATATATGAAATGTGTAATAATTAAACCAAATAATTAATATATCCATTATCTTGCTCCCCTATAATTTTTTATGGTAAGACATTTTCAATTTACTCTTAGTTGTTTTGAAATAAACAATACATATTTATTAACTATAGTCACCCTGCTTTGCAATAGATCTCAAAACTTATTCTTTTTATTTGAGACTTTGTACCCTTTGATCAGCAACTCCGCATTCCCTCCCTCCCTCCCCCAATCCTCCAACCTCTGGTAACCATCATTCTACTCTAAACTCCTATGAGTTAAACTTTTTTTTATTTCACATATGAGATCACGTGGTAATTGTATTTCTGTGCCTGGCTTATTTCTCATATCATAATGGCCTCCAGGTTCATCTCTGTTATTGCAAATGACATAATTCTTTTCCTTTATTTAAAGCTGAATATTATAAGAACAAGTTGTTAATCCATTTTGTATTGAGTTTTGTATATGGTATAAGAATTCAATTTTATTATTTTGCATGTGGATGGACAATTTTCCCCAAACACTATTATTTACTGAAGAGACTATGTTTTCTCATTGTGTAATATTGATACGTTTGTGAAAAATCAATTGGCCATAGATATGTGGGTTTATTTCTAGACTTTCTATCCTGTTCTATTGGTCAATGTGTCTGTTTTCATGCCACTACCATGCAGTATTTATTGTAATTGCTTTAATATGTTTTGAAATCTGGCAGTGCGATTCTGTCAGCTTTGTTCTTTTTGCTCACGATTGTTTTGTCATTTGAGCTCTTTTGAGGTTCCATTTTTTTTTTAATTTTATGTGAAAAATAACATTGGAATTTTGATAGAGATTGCATTAAATCTTTAGATCTCTTTGAGTAGTATGGATATTTCACAATATGAATTATTTCAATCCACCAACATGGGATATCTTTCCATTTATTTATTATTTTAAAAATTATTTTATCAGTGTTTTATGGTTTTCAGCATACAAGTCTTTCACTTCCTTTGTTAAATTTATACTTAAGTATTTTATTATATTTATTTGTATTTGTAAATGAAATTATTTCCTTGATTTCCTTTTCAGATAGTTTATTTTTAGTACATAGAAACACTACTGATTTTTCTATTTTGATTTTGTATTCTGCAAATTTACTGAATGCCATTTCTAACAGTTTCTTGCTAGAGTCTTTAGGATTTTCTACATATCAGATCATGTCATCTGAAAATAGAGATAATTTTACTTTTCCCTTACTTATTGTGATGCATTTTATTTTATTTTATTTTATTTTATTTTATTTTATTTTATTTATTTTTGCCTAATTTCCCTGCTAGGACTTTCAGTTATATGTCAAAAAGAAGTGGCAACAATGGGCAGCCTTGTCTCTTTCCTTGATCTAAGAGGAAACACTATTAATTTTCCTGTTGAGAATGATTTTGGCTGCATGTTTGTTGTATGTGGTTTTTATTGTATTGACATACATTCCCTCTATACCTAATATGTTAAGAGTTTTGATCGTGAAGAGATGCTGAATTTTGTCAAGTGCTTTTTCTGAATCTATTGAGATGATCATATAATTTTTATCCTTTATTTTGTTAATGTGGTGTATCACATTTATTAATTTGTGTATGTTGAACTGTCTTTCTATCCCAAGGATAAACCCCTCATAATCATGGTGAATGATTTCTTCAAGATGTTCTTTAATTCAGCTCCCTAATTTTGTTGAAGATTTTTGTTCATGAGGAATTTCAAGCCGTAGTGGATTTTTGTTTTGTTTTGTATTGTCTGTTTGTTTGTTTGCTTTCTTGTAGTGTCCTTATCTGGCTTTGGTTTCAGAGTGATACACTGGGTTTGACAAACCTGACAAAAACGAGCAATGGGAAAAGGATTCCCTATTTAATAAACGGTGTTGGGGAAACTGGCTAGCCATATGCAGAAAACTGAAACTGGACCCCTTCCTTACACCTCATACAAAAATTAACTCAAGATGGATTAAAGACTTAAATATAAGACCTAATACCATAAAAATCCTAGAAGAAAACCTAGGCAGTACCATTCAGGACACAGGGATGGGCAAAAACTTCATGACTAAAACACCAAAAGCAATGGCAACAAAAACCGAAACTGACAAATGACATCTAATTAAACTAAAGAGCTTCTGCCCAGCAAAAGAAACTATCATCAGACAGAACAGGCAACCTACAGAATGGGAGAAAATTTTTACAATCTGCCCATCTGACAAAGGGCTAATATCCAGAATCTACAAGGAACTTAAACAAATGTAAAAGAAAAAACCAAACAACCCTATAAAAAGTGGGTAAAGGATATGAAAAGACCCTTCTCAAAAGAAGACATTTATGCGGCCAACAAACATATGAAAAAAAGCTCATCATCGCTGGTCATTAGAGAAATGGAAATCAAAACCACAATGAGATACCATCTCACACCAGTAAGAATGGCGATCATTAAAAAGTCAGGAAATAACAGATGCTGGTGAGGATGTGGAGAAATAGGAATGCTTTTTCACTGTTGGTGGGAGTGTAAATTAGTTCAACCATTGTGGAAGACAGTGTGGTGATTCCTCAAGGATCTAGAACCAGAAATACCATTTGACCCAGCAATCCCATTCCTGGATATATACCCAAAAGGTTGTAAATCATCTACTATAAAGACACATGCACACGTATGTTTATTGCAGCACTATTCACAATAGCAAAGACTTGGAACCAACCCAAATGCCCATCAATATTAGACTGGATAAAGAAAATGTGGAACATATACACCATGGAATACTATGCAGCCATAAAAAGGGCTGAGTTCATGGCCTTTGCAGGGACATGGATGAAGCTGGAAACCATCATTCTTAGCAAACTAACACAGGAGCAGAAAACCAGACACTGCATGTTCTCACTCATAAGTGGGAGTTGAACAATGAAAACACATGGACATTGGGAGGGGAACTTCACACACTGTGGCTTGTTGGGGGGTGAGGGGCTAGGGCAGGGATAGCATTAGGAGAAATACCTAATGTAGGTGACAGGTCGATGGGTGCAGCAAACCACCAGGGCGCGTGTATACCTATGTAACAAACATGCACGTTCTGCACATGTATCCCAGAACTTAAGTTTTATAGATAGATAGATAGATAGATAGATAGATAGATAGATAGATACGCAAAAAAAGAATAAAATGAAATAAAATAGTATTTTCCCCACTTTCATTTTATGAAAGAATTTGGGAAGAATCAATATTCTTTAAATGTTTAGTAGACTTTAGCAGTAAGCTCTCTGGTGTAGGGCTTTTGTTAGATGGAAGATTTATTTTTGATTCAAAGTCTTTAATCATTACTGGTCTGTTTCTATTTCCTGTTCATTTATTTATTTATTTTTTCATTTTAAGTTTTAATATTTCCTTTTTTTTCTTTTTCTTTATTATTATTATTATTATTATTTTTTTTTTTTTTTTTTTTTTTTGAGACGGAGTCTCGCTGTGTCGCCCAGGCTGGAGTGCAGTGGCGCAATCTCGGCTCACTGCAAGCTCCGCCTCCCGGGTTCATGCCATTCTCCTGCCTCAGCGTCTCCGGGTAGCTGGGACTACAGGCGCCCACCACCACGCCCGGCTAATTTTTTGTATTTTTAGTAGAGACGGGGTTTCACTGTGGTCTCGATCTCCTGACCTCGTGATCCGCCTGCCTCGGCCTCCCAAAGTGCTGGGATTACAAGCGTGAGCCACCGCGCCCGGCCTCTTTTTCTTTATTATTATACTTTAGGTTTTAGGGTACATGTGCACAATGTGCAGGTTTGTTACATGTGTTTCCTGTTCATTTATAATTCAGTCTTTGTAGGCTCTATCTATGAATTTATCCATTTATTCTAGAGTTGTCAATTTGTTGGCATATAATTGTTCATAGTAGGTTCTTCTGATTTTTGTATTTTTGTGGTATCACATGTAATGTTTCCTCTTTCTTTCTTTTATTTTTTATTTTTTTGGAGGTGGAGGTCAAGGTCTTGCTCTGTCAGCCAGGCTGATGTGCAGTGGTATGGTCTTGGCTCACTGTAGTCTCGACCTCCTGGGCTCAAGACATTCCCTCACTTCAGCCTGCTGAGTAACTGGAACGACAGCACATGCCATTACATGTGATTGATATTTTAATTTTTCATAGAGATAGGGTCTCTATATGTTATCCAGGTTAGTTTCATATTCCCGGACTAAGGCGATCTTCCCACCTTGGCCTCCCAAAGTGCTGGGGTTACAGACATGAGCCACCATGCCCAGCCTTTCATTTTGATATTATTTACTCAAGTCTGCTCTCTCTCTCTTTTTTAAGTCTAGCTAAGAGTTATTCTGTTTACCTTTTTAACAAACCAACTCTGTTTCACCATTATTTTTTCTATTATTTTTCTAGTTTCTATTTCATTTATTTCTATTCTCATCTTTTGTTACTTCCTTTTTTCTGGTAACTTGGGCTTAGTATTTTTTTTCTAGTTCCTTAAATTATAAAATTAGATTGTTTGAGATCATTCTTTTTGATATAGGCATTTGTCACTATAAATTTCCCTTGTAGGACTGCTTTCACTACATCCCATAAATCTAGGTATGTTGTGTTTCCAAATTCATTTGCCCAGGTATTTTTTAAAACTTTATTTTAAATGTATATGACACATTAGTTGTTAAGAAGCGTGCTGTTTTAATTTTCACACATTTATGTATCTTTCAAGATTTCTTCCTTTACTTATTTCTAGTTTCACGCCATTGTGAATCAAAGATACTTGATATTTCAGTCTTTCAAAATTTGTTAAGACTTGTTTTGGTCTAACAGATGATCTAGCCTGAAGAATGTTCCAAGTGTGAGTGAAAAAAATGTTTATTCTAGTGTTGCTTTCACTTTCACTCTCCCCCATCTTTTAAAATTTTGATATCAAAATTTACATATTTTTGGCTAATTTATATTTCTTAACAATTCTCTGTAGCTACAATCATTTTTAATAGCTTTGTCTCTTATCTCTCATAGTAGGGATAATATTGCTTTATGCATCAGCCTTACACTATTTAAGAATTCAGTGTGATTATATATTATTAATACCATTGAGTTTTTTACTCTTATCTGATTTTTGTTATTAATTAGCAGCCTTTAATTATAGCTTAAATAATTTCACTTTAGCAATTCCTGAGATGCAGATATTGTGATGATAAGCCCCATTAGCTTTTGTTTGTCTGGGAAACTATTTCCCCTCATATCTGAAGTACAGCTTTGAGGGTTCAAGAATTCTTGGTTGGAAGTTCATTTTTTTTCTTCAGCACTTTGAATATATCCTCCCACTTCCCTGGACCATGGGGTTTCTGCTTAGAAATTCACTGAAAGTCATACTGGGGCTCCCTTGAATGTGGTAAGTTTATCACTTGCTGCTTTCAGTAGTCTTTTTTGTCTTTGATTTTTAAAATAGTTTTATGATAATGCATCTTGTTGAACCCCTCATTGAGTCGAATTTGATTAGAGGCCTCAGATCTTTCTGTTCCTGGATGTTGTTATCTTTCCCCAGGTTTGGAAAACTTTCAGCCATCATTTCCCTATATATGATTTCTGGATCTTTTCCTCTCTCGTTTCCTTCTTTAATTCCTATTATTTAAAGCTTAGCCAGCTTGATGATATTCCATAATTTCCATAGTCCTTTTTAATTTTTTGTGTTCTCCCTTGAACTGCATAATTTCAAATATTCTATGCTTGAATTTACTGACTCTTTCTTCTGCTTGATAAAGTCTGCTGATAACACTTTCCAGTGAAGTTGCTGGTTTTTTACCTCTAGAATTTTTGTTTCTATTTTTTTGTCAAATTTATTTTGTTCATCAATTATTTTGCAAATTTAATTTTGTAATCCATATTTTTCTGGATATTTCTAAACTTCTTTAAGAGAATAATTCTAAATTTTTCATCAGTCACTTTATAGATCTCCATTTCTTCTTGAGATCATTATTGAAGCTTTATTAGGGTCTTTTTGCTGGCGTCATATTTTCCTGATTTTTCAAAATCCTTGTATCCTTGTGTTGGTGTCTGCACATTGGAGGAGACAGCCATCTTTTTTGGCCTTTTCAGATGTTCTTTGGTGGTAATTGACCTTCACCATTTTGTCTAGCCAGGAATTCTGGATGGACCAGCTGGTAGTGACCTCAAACAGGCAGACATTGGTGTTGATCTTGCCAGCTGGACTGGGTTGCTTCTTGTGCTCTCAAGTCAGATGGTACTTCTGGCTATGCTCCACAATCCAGTGACATCACTATTTGGACTCTACAGTCTGGCAGAGCTGCTGGCTTGGCTCCATAATAATCTCTGATCAAGTAGGGTTACAGGTAGTCTTCTCTTGCTAGCCAGTACAGTTTGGAATCCTTCGTTAGGCAGAGACACATGCTTGGTTTCAAGGCTGTGTGAGGTCTCTGGGGGTCAGTGCTTGGCTACATGTGGTAGACAGGACCAGAGGACATACTCCATGGAAATGCATGAATTTGAGCTTACCTCCTAACATATAATAGATTTTAAACAACACCAAGGCTTGACAGATTTGTCACTTAGCCACTGATGTTGGGTAGACCCAGATGTTACCTTCCTGGGTAAACTCTGATCTGCACTTGTCTTCAGGCCTGCGGAAGGCTCAATGAACTTACTACGGCTTTGTTTTTTGGATCACCTCTTTTCTACAAGGGTTAAGCAGGGCCAGATGCTCTCTTCATAGGTAAATAATGATCTGATATTTTTCCTGGTCAGAGGGAAGCTTAAAGAGAGTACTTCAGCTTATGGAAAAGCTGGCTAGTGACTTGAACCTGGCAGATCTATGGATCACTCTTCCTGCAGCATGAGGCTTTTCACTAGTCTCTCTTAAATGGCTTCTCTGTTAGTGGGAATGCAGAGCAACCATCAATATTAATGCTCTGGATACTATGAGCTCCATTCCCATTACTGTTTTATAACTGAAGTTATAGTCCTGCTGGTACTCCCTATGTTTCCTGTAGAATGAGACAGCAGTGAGCCTCCTGTGAAGAGTTTCAGAATGATGGGAAAGCTGAATGTCTGCCTCCAACTTTCATTTCCCAGAGTAAAAAGTCTGAGCCCAGGGAAATCCTCTGTATGTGGCACTGTGCTGGCTTGTGGGATGGCTAATGCAGTCAAAGAGAAACAGTTCCTCTTACCTTTAGAATGCACCTTTTATCTGTTCTAAAATCCAAGATAATATCTCAGCCTTACTCCTGAGTTCTTGGGTATTCGTGAACATGTTCTCTCATGTGGATAATTGCTAGTTAGTTTTCCATGTAAATGGGGGGGAACAGGGAAGTCAAGGTAGAGAACTCCTATCTCATCTTGCTGATACCACTTGCAACTTTCTGTTCTGAAAGAAGGATTTGAACTTTAGAATTTTAAATACGAATCCTGTGCCTAAGCAAAAATACAGTATTAATTTTGGTATGCTTTTTTCCCTGTCTCATATTGATGAGAATTTTAGTTTCTGATTACAGAAAAAAAAAAGAACCATGATAGACTGAATTTTAGTATTTTGCTATCTTGTTCAGAGTTAGTATGAGAAATGGACAATGTTGACACCAAGCCCCCCAAAAATAATATTTAAGATGTTTATTATTATTATTATTTTTTTTGAGATGGAGTCTTACTCTGTCGCCAGGCTGGAGTGCAGTGGCACAATCCCGGCTCACTACAACCTCTGTTCAGGCAATTCTCCTGCCTCAGCCTCCCGAGTAGCTGGGATTACAGGCGTGCACCACTACACCCAGCTAATTTTTGTACTTTTTTAATAGAGATGGGGTTTCACTATGTTGGCCAGGATGGTCTTGATCTCTTGACCTTGTGATCCGCCCGCCTCGGCCTCCCAAAGTGCTGGGATTACAGGCGTGAGCCACGGTGCCCGGCTGCTATTTAAGATGTTTAAACTGAGATGTGGCTGTCAATGTAATAACTTCTATGAAGAGCTGATAATAGGCTACAATGACTATTATGTGTAACAAGTTACAATATTGACAAAAATAGAAAGCACAAAAATAATAAAATTTTATTGTACAGAGAGGTAAACTAAAAGTATAGTGTCTCTTAAATGCATATTCAAGATCAGATTGAGATAATATTGGAATGAAGCCATGTTATTTTAACTTACTGATTACCTACTCAGAATCTAAAGAGAGCATAGGAGAAGCGGTAAATCCCAGTGGCACATTGGCCATATTTGTTCGCAACTCAGATCCTTTGCAGAAGGAGTACTGTAGAAAAGAAGTGAATACAGTTATCAGGATGAGGATATACAGTTGCCTTCCTTGAACAGTTTGTGAATGTGATCTTGTATATTTGCGTCGCTAAAAAGACAGATAATTAGAAAAACAATTGATTTTCATGGCACTGGTATCATCTTAATTCGTCTTAAATGTATATGTATATCTTCTAAATAAATAAGAACTTGGGAAATTGAAATCATTAATGAATATGCCACAAGCCTGGCCCTTGAATATTGAAAATATATAAAATTAACTACTAAACATGGAATACAGTTGGTCTGGAAGAAAGATAATGAAGATGACTTAAACAAATCTGAAGATTTATGAACAGTCATTATAAGGAGTATGGTTACCAGCTGTTCTACATGTCCAGAGAGATTAGAACAAGAAGTCCCTAACTGCAATGGTAATTAGACACAAGAAAAGGTTGCTGGAGAAAAGACTCTGGAATTTCCTTTGATGAAGAGATTTCTGAAACAAGATGATTATCTTTTTTTGGGTTGCCTAGAAACAGGACGATGATCTATATGACCTCTTTTAGGTCTCAAGTCCAATAAATTTATCTCTATGAATTTGTCTCTCCTTGAGTCCAAACTGAATTTATCTCTATAAGTACACCTTTAGAAAGCCATTGCTTCAGTAAATGTTTTCAATTATGTAAATGCTGACTTAAGTAAAGACATTATTATAAAAATAACAGTGAAGAAATATTTAGAAAGGCAGTTGGGACAGGTTAGCAAGTGCATAACAGTGCTGTTGTTTAAAATGAGGTTGAAATTCCAGGGTGTATAAATAAGAGAATTTTCTATAGAAACTGTGAGACAATTCTCTATACTTAGAAGCTAACAGGCACTTATTGTACTGTTATGACAGTTGAGGGTCTCACAACTGTAGTGTAGTGGGAAGCTTGGAGTAGCTCCAACAGAATGTAGAAAAAAATGATGAGTGTTAGAAAATGCTTATTTAAAAGTAAAAAGAATAGAGTAGTGCAATTTGAAATGGAGAAATCATTTTATTTTCTTTATATTGCCTTTGTTAGGTATATTTGTTGCTACTTTTATTTTTGAAGACAGTTGTATAAAGCTTAAAACTTAAGAGGTTTAATAGGGCCGGGCGCGGTGGCTCACGCTTGTAATCCCAGCACTTTGGGAGGCCGAGGCAGGCGGATCACGAGGTCAGGAGATCGAGACCACGGTGAAACCCCGTCTCTACTAAAAATACAAAAAATTAGCCGGGCGTGGTGGCGGGCGCCTGTAGTCCCAGCTACTCGGAGAGGCTGAGGCAGGAGAATGGCGTGAACCCGGGAGGCGGAGCTTGCAGTGAGCCGAGATCGCACCACTGCACTCCAGCCTGGGTGACAGAGCGAGACTCCGTCTCAAAAAAAAAAAAAAAAAAAAAAAAAAAGAGGTTTAATAGATGTAAATTTTAAACAAAGAATATTTAAAACCATGAGTACCATAGGATTCATTAAATCGTGTGTCATGTCTAATCATTGATTTTTCTATTCTTATGCACTATCTTATCTCTGCCTCTTTTTTCATTTGTCTTCTTCCTAGGAAATCACATCTTCTGGTAGGTTTTGATTCTCATTCATTATCTTTCTCCCCAAAGTGAAAGGGAAAATTCTAACTGCTGTCCAGAATTTCTTCCTCCTGATTTAAATCTGTGTGTAATACCCTCCCCTTCAGCATGAGAATTACTTGTGAACAATGGGATATCACTTCTGCAACCATGTTACCTTGTATGGCAGAAGGGATGTGATTAAGTTCACTAATCAGTAGAGTTAGTAAAAAAAAAGTTATTATTGGTGAGGCTGACATAATTACAACTGTGAGAGAAGGGAGAGAGATTCAGTGCAGCAGCAGACATGCTCCTGATGGCCTTGAAGAAGCAAACTGCCCTAGAAGCTGAGAGCATTCCCTAGTTGACAAGAGAACAGAGTCAGTCATATGGCTTCAAGAGAATGAATTGTACCAACAACATAAGGGAGCTTGTTTATAATTTTTTTTTTCCTATTCAAGCCTCAAGATGGGGATACAGCTAGCCAACATCCTTGTGAGATTCTAAACAGAGGACAAAACTAAAATATGATATACTCCTGACCTACAAAACTGTGAGGTAATAAACTTGTATTGTTTTCATCTAAATTGTGCTAATTTGTTACATAACAATAGAAAAACCAATATACCAAATGTTCATCACCTTGCACTCCTTCTGACTTGATCAAGTGTAGCTATCCACATAAGCCTATGAATCAGCTTTGACAGCGATCATAGACTCCTAATTCTCCTCATTCCTCTATCTTATCAACCAACAAGAACTGATTAGTTTTACTCTTAAAAATCTCTAAGACAACTGTCCAGTATCTTCCAGGTCAACCTCCTTTACTTCTCTTGAATTACTTTGGAAGTTTCTTACTTGGTTTCTCTGTCTCTAATTTTGCCTTCTTTGAATAATTTATCCTCATGGCTGTCAGGGTAAACTTTCTGAAATATTCATCGGTTCACAGCATGTTGTTACATATATCCTTTATGATATATGTTCATAGTTCAAAATTTTTACCATAACATATGAGACATTTTAGGAATTCATCCTGGGCTGTCTTTCTGACCTCAGCTATTCAAAACATTTTCATGACATTTTGATCTACTTTCTTTTCTCTGAGCAAGTATTTTAGTATTATATTTACACTTTTCCCACAGCCTGGAATTTTCATTACATAAGAATTCACATTGCTTGGCTTATTCCTACTCATTCTTCAACAGACCAGTTAAATGTCACCACTTTTGGAAATGTATTCCTGATTCCCAGACTCACTTATAGGCCCTTTTCTATACATGTTGCATAGTCTTTAATCTGATTTTGTTGATTTCTTTCTCTATCTTCTTCATTTGATTGAGAAATCCTTGATGTCTGAAAGCTTAGCTCATCTTTGTTTCTTATCATCTTGCATAGGGTTCAACATGTGCAAGGAGCCAATACATGCTTATTTTGTAAGTTGGAATCAGGTATCTTAATAATGAAAAAAATTAAATCACTTTGACCTAAATAAAATAAGGTTTTGTATTATTTTCATGTAACTATTCAGAAAAAGGCAATGAGAAGAAAGTTGAAGGCATTTCCAATGGGCAAATTAGGAGATCCTTAGATTTCAGACTGGTTAAACATTCCCCAAAATGGTGATGTTTGACTTGTCTGTTCAAGAACAAGCCAAGCAAATAGAATTCTTATGGAAAAATAAATCTAAAATGTTGAGTTATCTTTATCCCAGACATAAATCACTTATATTTTATAAGATACAAATTATCTGTAACTCATCCATCTTCTAAAAGTTAGCATCTAATGGTTTAGAGCCTTGGCTCAAATAAATAACATATAGTAAGTTAAGTAGTTATCTTACTCCATAGTGCACTACTTTAGTGGATTTTTTTTAGACAAAGCTCTAGTATATCATCTAAGATACACCATAATGGTTTTGCCTTCTTTCCAAGTCTGGGATTTTTTTTTAAATGGAATAACTATTCTCTTCAATTTATTTCTGATCTGAAAAAAGAAAATTCATGTTCTGATAATGGAATAAATGAAGAAAAATATTGAGCTGATATTTTACTTCCAGTGGTCGATTCTTTTTCTCTTCTTTAATTTCTATATTAGTCTGTTCTCATGCTGCTAATGAAGACATACTCAAGACTGGGTAATTTATAAAGAAAAGAGGTTATTTGACTCACAGTTCTGCATGGCTAGGAGACTACAGGAAATTTATAATCATTGAGGAAGGTGGAGGAGAAGCAAGGCACCTTCTTCACAACGCAGCAGGAAGGAGAAGTGCAAGCAGGGGAAATGCCAGATGATTACAAAACCATCAGATCTTGTGAGACTCACTGATTATGAGAACAGCATAGGGGAAACTGCACCTATTATTCTGTTGCCTTCACCTGGTCCCGCCCTTGACTTGGGGATTATGGGGATTAGAATTCAAGGTGCGATTTGGGTGGGACACAGAGACAAACCACATAATTCCACCTCTGGCCCCTCCCAGATTTCATGTCCTCACATTTAAAAACACAATCATGCCCTTCCAACAGTCCCCCACAGTCTTAACTGATTCCACAGTATTAACCCAAAAATCCAAGTTCTAAGTTTCATTTAAGAAAAAGCAAGTGCCTTCTGCCTATGAGCCTGTAAAATCAAAAGCAAGATAATTACTTCCTAGATATAATGGGGGTACAGGCATTGGGTAAATACACTCACATGCAGTGGGGAAAATTGGCCAAAACAAAGGGGCTACAGGCCCCTTGCAACTCCAGAATCCAATAGAGCAGTCATCAAACCTTAAAGTTCCAAAATGATCTTCTTTGACCCCATGTCTCACATTCAGGTTATGCTAATGCAAGAGGTGTGCTCCCCTAAATTTGGGTAGCTCCACCGCTGTGGCTTTGCAGGGTACAGCTCCCTTTGAGGCTGCTTTCATAGGCTGATGTTGAGTGTCTGCAGCTTTTACAGGCACACAGTGTAAGCTGTTGGTAGATCTACCATATTGGGGTCTGGAGGATGGTGGCCCTCTTCTCACAGCTCCACTAGGCAGTGTCCTAGTGGGGACTTTGTGTGGAAGATCCAACCCCACATTTTCCTTCCTCAAGCCCTACCAGAGATTCTCCATGAGGGCTCCACCCCTGCAGCAAACTTCTGTATACCCACAGGCTCAACACTACCCGGAAGCTGCCAAGGCTTGTTTCTTGCAACCTCTGAAGCAATGGCCTGAGCACTGGCCCCTTTTAGCTACAGCTGGAGCTGAAGCAGCATCCAGGCAGGACACCATGTCCCCAGGCTTCACAGAGCAGAGGGACTCTGGGCCTGGCCCAGGAATCTATTTTTCTCTTCCAGACCTCCAGGCCTGTGATGAGAGGGGCTGCTGTGAAGGTCTGACATGCCATGGAGACATTTTCCCCATTGTCTTGGTGATTAACACTGGGATCCTAGTTACTTATGCAAATTTCTGCAGCTGGCTTGAATTTCTTCCCAGAAAATGGATTTTTCTTTTCCATTGCATCAGGATAAAAATTTTCCCAACTTTTAAGCTATACTTCCTCTTGAATGCTTCACTGCTTAGAAATTTCTTCCACCAGATAGCCTAACTCATCTATCTCAAGTTCAAGATTCCACAAATCTTTAGGGCAGGGGCAAAATGCCAGCAGTCTCTTTGTTAAAATATAGCAAGAGTGACCTTTACAGTAGTTCCCAAGAAGTTTCTCATCTCCATCTGAGACTACCTCAGCCTGGACCTTATTGTCCATATCACTATCAGCATTTTGGTCAAAGCCGTTTAACAAGTCTGTAGGAAGTTCCAAACTTTCCCACATCTTCCTGTCTTCTGAGCTTTCCAAGTCTCTAGGAAGTTTCAAACTTTCCCACATTTTCTTGTGTTCTTCTGGGCCCTGCAAACTTTTCCAGCCTCTGCCTGTTACCCAGTTCCATAGTCACTTCCACATTTTCAGGTATCCTTATAGCAGCACCCCACTCCCAGTACCAATGTATTGTGTTAGTTCATTCTCACACTGCTAATAAAAACATACTTGAGACTAGGTCATTTATAAAGGAAAGAGGCTTAATTGACTTACCATTCAGTGTGGCCAGCAAGAGCTCAGGAAATTTACAATCATGGTGAAAGGCAAAGGGGAAACAAGGTACCTTCTTCAAAAGGTGGCAGGAAGGACAAGTGTAAGCAGGAGAAATGCCAGACGCTTACAAAAACAATCAGATCTCATGAGAGTCACTCATTATCATGAGAACAGCATGGAGGAAACTGTCCCTATGATTCAACTACCTCCACCTGGTCCTGCCCTTGACATGTGAGGATTATGGGGATTACAATTCAAGGTAAGATTTGGGTGGGAACACAGAGCAAAACCATATCAGTTGCACTGTATCTGAATCCTGGAAGGTTTCATTCCACATTTTTCCATTCCTATTCATGATTTTCCCTTATACAGGAGAAATAATAAATTTATAGGGTAGAACTCATGGGTAGAACTAGAGGCTAGTTGAATCACAGAAATTAAAGGAAGAGGGAGGCAGATTCTATAAGCAAGCAAATGACTAAGGTACATTGATAAGTTGGACTTATTTTCCCTTAATTACCAAGAAACTGGGGAGTTGATGTCCATGAATCAACCGCTAGGCATTTCTCAGTAATTCTTTACATCTCCCCTTTCCTTAAATATATATTTATTCTATTATTTTGTATTTTTATTTTGTGACTTAAATTATTTTGTTTTATACCTATAATTTATGTCATTAATAGAGACTCCAATCAATAATCTTCTGTCACCAACAAATTTGTATATCTTTTTTTCTGTAGACAAAAACTCTTGAATTTCAAATAAATTCCTCCTAATAGGTAAGACTGGTCAGAGTTCTAATATGAAACAAGAAAAGTAACGGATTATTCTAATTTTATATTATAAGTTAGAGAAAACAATTTGAGCCTTCAAAAAATTTCTCTTTTTCTTGACAATCTTTAATTCTAACCATATCTAGTCTGGTCTTTCTGGTATAGTTTCAGATAAAGATATAAAATGTGCTCATGACTTTAAAGCTAACCATTATACAGAAAGCACTTTTCAAAGCAAATCTGATAACTTAAATTCTTACATCTGTTCTGCTACCAATGGCCAGAGTACTTGCCTTCTTTTCTGAGTGTTAGGTAAGCAGAAATTTACCCATTTCCTCTTCTGTAAATTGAGAAATTTTTGAGTACATAAGCAAAAGTCAAGTTTATTCAGTGAATTTTTAAGACTAAAAATAGTGTTCATTGTCACATAAATTAGAGAAAATTTCATTCATTGACATGATTTACTCATTTATAGGAAAACACTCTCTTGATAGTGCCACTTTATTGCTTGCTCCATCATAGTATACTGGAAAAAGAACACATTCAAGAGTCAGGCAATTAAATATTTTCATTTCATTTGTTTAATGTAATGGCTTGATGACCATGGGTCAATCATTTTAATTTCTGTGTGCATCTCTAAAATGGTGATGATACTTTCCTCCCGGATATGTTGTGATGATTAAATGAGATGTCTCATGTAAAGTGGCTGGCATATATTATGCCAGTTTTCTTCCCCTTTTGAAGTTAATTTATCTCAATTTTTACTTTCTTAAATTTTCTGCCCCAGGAATTTCTCATACTTCTTTTTTGTTTTAGTATAAAACATATTTACTTATTCATTATCTCAGATGAAAAGGCTGTTCTAGTCTACTTGTAAACACTATGTTATTTTCCTACCAATTTACTCTTGAGAAAAGTTGACAGAACTAGGTATCTTCTTCAATATTCTTCATTATAGGGATGTTTAATTCAGATAAAGTGGATATTAACAATAAATCTGAATTATCACCATCAGTCACACTTATGAGTATTATGTGCATATATCTACAAAAATTGACCAATTTACATTGCGCCAGAATGATGAAATTTGGCTTGGATAAAGAATTGTGAATCTTTTTCTGCCATCACCTATGTAATCATTATACAAATATGGAGGCAGATTCCAGACTAAACACTCCCTACAACTTGAAGATGTTTTTTAAAAGCTTGTGTGAGCTACATTGAATCAGATTAGAAGACTGGAAACCACCTTGTGCCTAGACTTCTTTTGCCCCGAGTCTGCACCTATTTATGATTCCACTCGCTACTAAAAGTCTTATGAAATACAGAGAGAGAGAGAGACACACACACACACACACACAGAGAGACAGAGAGAGACAGAAAGAGAGAAAGATCCCTCAGATCTACTAAAAAAATTATACCTGATCCCTTAATGTCTATTCTTTATATGTCAGGTGGAATTTTCCCAAAGCTCTCTCACTGCCAACCTTGAAAGAGAAAGGAAAGCAGTAATTTCTCAATGTGGTCTAAAAGCAGCAAGTATCTTGACGTGTATTAAACACCTTATTACAGGATCACAATGGAAATGCCTACAGTGGTAAGGCAAGTACATGAATGTGTCAGGTATATGGGTAGATTAGGTTCTAGACAGTACTTGCACTTCCTAAAGTGAACAGCTGCCCTTCGAGCCTGCAATTATTGCCATATAAGAATGCAGGCCAATGTGGTAAAATCTTCTGATTGTAAAAATATATTTAAAATTCAGATTTTTATACAAAATCTCTTGATAGAGAATTGTTTGTAACTTATTCAAACAAACTCTAATCTGGTCCAACAAAATATGTCTCTGGATAATATACAATCTAGAGTGGCCCAGTGTTTGATACATACTTTAGATATTTGCCTCCTCTCACAGAAAGCAGAAAAGAAATGAACTTGTTTAGGCAAAGTGATAATGTTAGGATGTTACCAAATCTGTTGGCTTTAACAACATCAGTGATTATAAGTTTAAGTTCATTCTAATATATTCTGTATGTATACTTCTGCGTATTTCATCTTAAAAAATCTAACATAATTCCAAAATACTTCAAACAGCTTACTAAGATTTTGGTTATTAGTATTAAGAAAAGCTTCATACTTTTAAAAACATTAAATTTACCTATTTCCCCCCAAATTTTAAAACATTTGGAATTCTGTTTTTGTTATTTCAGTTGATTATTTAATTCAGGAATATTTCTTTAAAGACTGTCAACTTTCCTCTATGTTAGAGATATTGGGATAAAATTTGAAATTTGTATGTGTCTAGAAATTTCTCCATTTCTTCTATATTTTCCAATATATTGGCACATGGATACTTATAGTAGCCCCTAATAATTATTTGTATTTTCACAGTATAAGCTGTAATGTCTGCTTTTTCATTTATGATTTTATTCATTTGTATCTTCTTTTTTTTTTTCTTAGTCTGGCTAAAGATTTGTGAATTTCATTTAACTTCTCAAAAAACCACCTTGTTTCATCGATCTTTTGTAGTGTTTTATTGATCTTTTTTAGCGTTTTCTTCATTTCAATTTTACTTATTTCTACTCTGATCCTTATTATTTCTTTTCTTCAGCTAATTTTGGGTTTGGTTTGTGTTGCTTTTCTCATTCTTTAAGATGTATTGTTAGATTGTTTATTCCAAGTTTATCCTCTTTTTTGATGTAGGCACTTTCATCTATAAACTTTCCTCTTAGTACTGCTTTTGCTGTATCCCATGGGTTTTAGTATGTCGTGTTTCCATTATCATTTGTTTCAATTATTTTTTCAATTTTTTGCCTGATTTCTTCATTGACCCACTGGTCATTCAGGATCAAATAGGCTAATTTTCATGTACTTGTATAGTTTCAAAAATTCCTCTTTTATTAATTTCTAGTTTTATTCCGTTGTGTTCAGAGAAGATGCTTGATATTATCTCAACTCCTTGAATGTTTTAAGACTTGTTTGGTAACGCAACATATGATCTATCCTTGATAATGATCCATGAGCTGAGGAAGAGATTATGTATTCTGCAGCCATTGGATGAGATGTTCTAGAAACATCTATTAGATCCATTTGGTTTATAGTCTAAATTAATTCTAATGTTTCTTTGTCGACTTTCTGTCTGGAAAATCTGTCCAATGCTGAAAGCAAGGTGGTGAAGTCTCCAGCTATGATTTTATTGGGGCCTATCTCTCGTTTTAGCTTAATAATATTTACTTTACATGTCTGGGTGCTCTAGTGTTGGCTGCATACATATTTAAAATTTGTATATCATCTTGCTGAATTGAACCATTTATCATTATATAATGACCTTCTTTGTGTCTTCTTACAGTTTTAGTCTTGAAACATATTCTGTCTAATATAAGTGTAAATACATCTGCTCTTTTTTAGTTTCCACTGGCACGGAATATCTTTTTCCATCTCTTTATTTTCAGTCTATGTGTCTCTTTATGGGTGAAGTATGTTTCTTTTAGGTAACAGATCAATAGGTCTTGTTTTTTTAAAATCTATTCAGCCATTCTATGTCTTTTGACTGGAGAGTTTAGTCCATTTACATTCAATGTTATTATTGATAAGTAAGGACTTACTCTTGCCATTTTGCCACTTATTCTGGTTGTTTTGCGGCCTTATTTTCCTTCTTTGTTTCTTTCCTGTCTTTCTTTAGTGAAGGTGATTTTCTCTGGTGATATAATTTAGCTACTTGCTTTTTACTTTTTGTATGTCTGTTGTAGGTTTTTTGGTTTGAGATTACCATAAGGCTTGCAAACACTATTATGGAAGCCATTATTTTAGTGTAATAACAACCTAACATTGCATAAATGGACAAGCAAAAAGAAAACTAATAAAAAATTATCCCTTAATTTTGTTCCCCTACTTTTTAACTTTTTGTTGTTTCTGTTTATATCTTATTGTACTATTATGTATTGAAAAGTTGTCATAGTTATTATTTTTGATTGGCTCATCATATAGTCTTTCTACTTAGGATAAAAGTAGTTTATACATCAAAATTACAGTGTTATCATATTCTATGATTTTCTGTGTACTTACTATTACCAATGAGTTTTATACCTTCAGGAGATTATGTATTACTCATTAATGTCTTTTTATTTCTGATTGAAGTACTGTCTTTAGCATTTCTTGTAGGACAAGTCCAGTATTAATGAAATCCCTCAGCTTTTGTTTGTCTGTGAAAGTTCTTATTTCTCCTTCATGTTTGAAGGATGTTTTCACCAGATTTATTATTCTAGGGTAAAGGCTTTTTTTTTCTTTTATCTTCAGCACTTTAAAAATGTCATGCCATTCTCTCCTGACCTGTAAGCTTTCCCCTGAAAAGTCTGCTGCCAGACATATTGGAGCTCTGTTGTATGTTATTTGTTTTCTTTCTCTTGCTTCTCTTAGGATTCTTTCTACTGTTGTGTTTGGGAATTTGATTATTATATGCCTTGAGGTAGTTTTCCTTGGGTTAAATCTGAACGGTGTTCTGTAACCTTCTTGTACTTAGATATTGATCTAAGTCTCAGAGGCTCACCCAATGCCCTCAAGATAGCACCTGGTATTGCTGCTGGTTATTCAGAGCGCAAGGGCTCTTCAGTTAACAGGCAATATATGCTGTTAGGACTAGGTCCTTTCCTTCAAGTCAGTGGTTTCTTTTCTGGCCCAGGATATGTCTAGACATGTCATCCAGGACTAGCTCTTAAAAGAGGGGCCTCCCAACTCTGACTGGTGCCCCATCCTGCTGTGGCTGAGTTGGTATCTAAAATGCAAGACAAAGTCCTCCCCACTTTTCCTGCTCCGCTCCTCAAGTGAAAGCAAAGGGTCTATTCTGAAGCCCTGAGCTGGGCCACTTGGGGTTGGGGAAGGTGTGTTTCCAGCATTCCCTTCGCCAACCGAGCTGGTATTTCAGGAGGTTGCATGCCCCGCACAGTCCACTGTCTCTTGTCCTAGTTTAGCAAGAGGACTCACCTAAGAGTTGCAGTCCTTATGACCTAGACTGCCTTACAATTTATTACTTAGAGACCCAGAACAATTTAGCCCTCTGTGGTGAGGTTTGTGGTATGATTCCCCTCTTGCTAAAGCTGTTTTAAATGCTCCCTCTGCGGGTAGGAGTTAGCTGAGTTTGATCTGTTTTTTCTTTCTCTTCTAATAGGACAGCATTGAGTTTAATGCCTTATGATTGCTGTGCTCTCCCTCCCCTGGGGCCCTAAGATGTTCTCTGCACCTCCCTGGTTGCTGCTGCCAGGGACTTGGGAAAGAGTGGTGTGGTGTTGGTGATTCAGGACCGTTTTTACTATGTTTTCAATGCCTCTTTCAGCAATATGAAGTTAAAACCAGGTACTATGAGTGCTCTCCTGGTTTTTGGTTCTTATGAAGGTGTTTTTTCTGTGTAGATAGATGTTAAATTGGTGTTCTTGTTGGGGGATGATCAGTGGAGTCTTCCATTCTGCCATTTTGCTATACCTCCTCTCCACTCTCCAGGATTTATTTTTAAAAGAAAGATACCTGAATAAAAATGAGAACATATGGTTTAAACATATAATCAATGAAAATATGTAGCTGTTGGAGGTAGGCATATCAACAGGTCACCTAGGAAATCAGATAATCCAAGGAATATATTCTATAAAAGAGCAGTCTCCATGATATAGAGTAGGAGGGATTTCTGAATTAAAGGTGAAAACTGGTAGATATAAATCGTCTCACTGATAGAGGCACTGGCAAGGTAATACCAAGTATGCAACTTTGAGAATAAAAATTCAAAAACATTTATATTTTATTTAGGAATATGGACCGCATATGCTTTACTGTTTAGTCTTTATCAAGAGTAATTTTATGGGAAAAATGAATTGTTTTACTTTCCTGGTGAATAATATTTAAGTAGTTTACTGAAGAAGATATAGTTTTTTTCTGAGTAACACTAGTAGAGAACACTTCAAATATAATTGATTTGTATGTCAATTTCAGTTTTTGTAGATTCTAAAATCAACAGCAGAGAGAGGGCAAAGGGACAAAATACTCATAACTCCTTAGATTATGTTTTTATTCCTCCATGGTAGCTTTGGTAATTCAGAAACTTCAGTGATTGAGTATAATAAGTAAATAAATGTTCAATTTTTAGCTGAAGTTAAAACCAGCAGAAAAAAATAATTGGCGGGGCATGGCGGCTCATGCTTGTAATCCCAGCACTTTTGCAGTCCATGGCAGGCGGATCATGAGGTTAGGAGTTTGAGACCAGCCTGGCTAATATAATGAAACCCTGTCTCTACTAAAAATAGAAAAAAATTAGCCGGGCATGGTGGTGAGTGCTTGTAGTCCCAGCTGGTGGGGAGGCTGAAGCAGAAGAATGGCTTGAACCTAGGAGGTGGAGGCTGCAGTGATCCAGATCACGCCACTGTACCCCAACCTGGGTGACAGAATGAGACTCCATCTCAAAAATAAATAAATAGCCAGGCGCGGTGGCTCATGCCTGTAATCCCAGCACTTTGGGAGGCCAAGGCAGGAGGATCATGAGGTCAGGAGATCGAGACCATCCTAGCTTACACAGTGAAACCCCGTCTCTACTAAAAAATACAAAAAATTTGCTGGGTGGGGTGGCAGGCACCTGTAGTCCCAGCTACTCAGGAGGCTGAGGCAGGAGAATGGCATCAACTCAGGAGGTGGAGCTTGCAGTGAGACGAGATTGCGCCACTGCACTCTAGCCTGGGCGAGACTCCATGTCAAAAATAAATAAATAAATAAATAAATAAATAAATAAATAAATAGAACTTTGATTTTGCCGGTTTATTATTTGATCTGAAAAGAACTAAATAGCACTGAAGGTGAATGATAGTTACAAAATCCGCAATAACAATTCTTATTACTCACTTTACCCTGCAACTCATTCCTTTTATGTTTCTTTTTTTTTTCTGATTCTCATTTCCTTAAATCATTAAGGATATTTTAAAGAATAAATATTCTTAATATTGAAGGCAAGCATTTTTGTCATCTGATAGGATGCAATGTTGGATTAGCAAATATCTTAATTGCTTTTATTGTATTGAGTAAAATGGATGCTTATTTCTAATAATAATGATCAGTTACTTCTACAGTTTATTTTATGGGACAAGTAGAATATGTGTGGCTTAGTGCTAAGCTCTGCATACAATCAGAGAATGTAGATCTCTGTGTAAAGGAGTAGATTCCCTAAGTTCACTGGGCCAATGCTCTCCTCAATACATCATAGACTTCTTGTTTCTGTGCATTGTCCTACTTATTTTCTTAATTTTAAATGCTTCTTACATTACACTCCTACCTTGCCTCTCTTTTTGGGGGGGTCAGGTGAAATTTATTTAAACCATCAACTATGCAAATGATTTGTCTGGAGAAGGGAAAAATAAAATGTCTGAGAGATCTAAGGTAATCTAGTTATTAGAAAAGAGAAATAATTTGAATGGTTAGAAGTCAAAAGAGAAAATAAAGTTAACTATGGAAAATCCTAGGAATTAACAGCAGGACTTAATTAAATAGGCACATGGTCAGTTTACATGCTATGGTCATAGTGGCAACATTAATACTATACATACGTCCCAATTCTATATCCCCAGGCAAACTCTACACATACACACATAGATACAATAGTTGGAAATAAATGGATAGAATAAGTATTTATTCTACTATAATGATTACAGAAGGGATTGCAGAATGTAATCGGTTAAGGTAGGAAGTGAGGGTATGAGTGGTGGGAGCATTAGGGAAAGTGGCTGGAAAGGGGATAGCTGATAAGTAGCTTTTAGAGTTTGTATAATATTAATGTGAATAGTGGCCAAGATGGAGTACAGGAAAAGTTTTTCAGCTAAGGTGTTTAATTAAGAAAATGAGAGCTAGGGAAGAGAAAAATAAATATTAAATTTTGAGCTTATAGAATCCAGGTTCTGGTCATCCAGGAATATTTTTAAGAAGTGTTCAAGGTTAAGTTTGACTGTAATTTTTCTTCTTAGAATAAGTTTTAGTTGGTACTAAGCTCCCCCATCTACTCAATTCTAATTTTCAATAGCTTCTCCTAGTCTAGGACTTGTGATCTAATGATTTTTTTATTACTTTCTATAATTTCTTATATTTGAGCTTTTTAAAATTATTTGGTTGCACTGTAAATTATTTTTAACAGAAAACCATTATTTACTTTTGGAATTAGGCAGATAATATGATAATAATCAGCCATAAATAAACATTTTTAGAAAATACCGTACTGAAAAATAATTACTAACAGACAGTAATATTTTTTCAATCCATAGTAACAATAGTAGTCATTGGATTTTGGTGGCAGAACTTGTGAATTAATAAGATTGTGGTTATCAGAGTCCAGTGAAAAATCAATGATGGACTGAAAATTTGCTATGCTGTTTTATGCCAATTAACTGTATTTTGCTTACTTTCTCTTTGTCTTCTGGCAATAGTTTCAAGATGTCACCTTTAGAAAAGTCACCAAAACCAAATTTATTTTTCATTTGAGTCCCCACCAGAATTTTCGAAATGACAGACTTGTATTGCTTACTAACATTGCTCCTCACTTCTCATATATTTTGTTCTAGTTTCCGTTATGGCCTAATGTATTTATCTTCTCTCTTTTCTAGAGTTATCTCTCCAGGATTCTGGGCATCCAATCTTGTCTCCTGTCTAGGCTTTATTGTTTTACTTATGCTTTTATCTAGCTTTAATGGTCAAGTCTCTGCTTTAAGGAGAGGTTACTTTCCTCACCTTTTTATACTTTGACCTTTGGTAAGTCCACTCAAGAATCACCTTCTATTATATGTCTTGGCAAAACTTTTTATTTATCTTTTATAATACTTTGGTTCTTAGAAAATCTTACTCCTAGTCCTTGACTATCTCATTTCCTTCTTTAAGTGGTCAATTGATAACCATTATCAATGTTAGTGAAAGATTCATTTAATATCCTCCATAGCATCTGCCAATTGCTCATTTCCTCCATTGTTTCAAGTTTAAGCAGCTTGATAAACTGTATTTAGTGCCCTCTGAGTGACATTGGATCAGTTGAGACACATATCCTAAATGTAGCTCTTAACATTTCCTACTTATATGGGTTTCTCTTCCCCGTGTGAAAATGCAGTTTGCTCCAAGGCCGTTATCACTGGGCTTCTTCACTGCTGCATTCCTTTGACATGAGAAGTGCTTGACACATAATAGGTCCGAAGGAAAATTTATCCAACAAATTAACAAATGATTAGGTGCTAGGGAAATAAAAAATACTTGACCCTGTCATCAATAATTTTACAATCTCCTGAGGAATATACTTACAGCAATAAATGATATCAATATAACTTGGCAAATGTGATGTTAGATAAATAAATAGAAAATGTGCCATGAGGGCAGAAATAGTCTTATTTGTGTTATCTGGGAAGAATTTCAGAGGGTGGTTGCATCATTTATTCACTCAACAAATGCAGTTAAGCTCTTTCTGTGTTCCAAGCACTCTTCTAGGTGCTGACAGTAGAATAGTAAAAGTCATAACAAAGACTTCTTCTTAAAGAGTTTTTATTCCTCTAAAAAATGGATAAATAAATACTAATGAAAAAATAAATAGTAAATGAGTAAATATATTGAAAACAAACATTTCAGATAAGTCTCACTTAGAACCTAGAGTCATCTAAAATTCTTTGCTTTCCATTTTTTTTCAGTTTAAATCCATCAGTAATTCATGTTGGTGACATCTTCCAAGTATATTCTGAATCAACATTTTTCTACAATTTCATAATGACCACCTTAATCGAGATAATCTTAAGCTCTTTCTCTAGGCACTTTTACTTGCTATTTACTTCCTTCTTCTTCGAATTTACTTCTGTTCTTCTCAGAGGTGGCTTCTTTGTCATCCTATTGAAAAAATACTCTAGCCTAGCACTGTTTAACACATTACACTATTTGGCTTAGTGTTTTTCATAGTTCCCATTTTGACTTCCCTAGAGTAATGCAATAACTTCAAAATGCGTAACACCTGCTTCTTGATCTCCACTATTACCACCCTGGCTCAAGCTGCCATTTTCTTTCAGCTGCCAGACCACAATAAATTCTCCACACAGAAGCCAAGGTCAGCATTTAAGGTATAAAATCAGAAAACTCGACTCCAGGTACACTCAGGATTCTGAACCATATCAGCTCTAGAAAGAAAAGCAAGAGACAGAAAATTGAAAAAACGCTTTAGAAAGAAAAAGCAACCAGGAATTGCATAGAGAAATGCTATTGTGAATTGGTATGTTTCTGTGGTGGAGAAAGGTGAATGGAGGGAGAGGCAGTGGCAATGCAGGTTGATGGAGTGAGTGATGCCACTGTCTTGGAACAGCAAACAGTCCAGTTAGGCTAGGGAAGGGAAATGTTGGCATTCTGCATTTGTTTCTCTCTAGCATCCCTTCCCTCCATTTTCTTTTATAATAAACTATGTCTACAGCTACACCTGCTTACACAGGTCTCTTGTCCATGTGTTCCCAAGAGAAAAATCAGGATAGCTCAGAGCCCTGTGCTTGTGAGGAGCTGGGAAAAAACTGCTGGCAAATAACTGACCTGGTAATAATTTATTCTCTAACTCCCCCTTTCCAAATTCTTAAGACTGAAGAATTATAATTTAAACAGCACGTTCTCCTAATGATATTTTTGTCTACAAGGCAAAGAGTAAAGATTTGACCTAAGAAAATGTTTTATGAGGTGGAGAGTGATTAATTGTGGTTTTCTGATTTGGGGGTCTCTATACCCCAAAGCTTATTCATCTGAGCTGATTATAATAAACATATTATTATTTTGAATTTGTAAGCCAACTTTTTATGTTTGAATATAATAGAATAGCCTCTTTACCCACACAAGTCATTGAATGTAAGAAAATTTGAACTAATAATATGAGGGCATAAAATATTTTAGGCATACAAGCTCTCAGAATGTTTTTGGACAAACCTCTACATTAAAAAACATTTTGGAATTAAATTCTTAAAAAGAAGGACAACTTAGTATATTTATGAAAAGACATATGAAGTAAAAATGATCAAATACCTGAGTAAAAGGTAACATTGTCTTAAAAAATATAGTCAAAGGAAAAGAATATGTTAATATTTGTACAGAATAAAATGTACATGTAATACAAATATATATCAGCATATTATTTAAATACAAACATATATCAACATATTCTTTAAATATGAAGTATATAGAGATCAATTAACAAAAGTTGTTTAAGATTTCTACAGAAAAACATATAAACTTTCCTTAAGAGATATTACAAGAGACTGAAATACATGGAAAGACATGCCATGTTCATTGAATGGAAGACAATATGATAGAGATGTTAGCTTTTCCCAAATTGATTTATAGATAAAATCTAATCAAAATCTCAACTGGGTTTTTTAAATGGAACTTGATGGTACTAAAATTTATAAGGAGAATTAAGATCAAGACTACCTAGGACATTTCTGAGGAAGCAAAACAGGGAGAGAGGACTTGACATAACAGATGTCAGTATTTATTATGAAATTATCTAAATATAATATGGTGTTAGCAGAAGGATAGAAAAAATGGCCAGGAAACAGAAAGCCTAGAATCAAAGCCGCTTGCCATGAAATTTTTGTATAAAAGAGAGGTAGCATGAAAAAGCAGTGTAGAAAGTATTGTTCAATAAATGAAACTGGCAAAAGTGATAATAAATATGGAAGAAGACAAAATTAGATCTAATTCATCAACTATTTGAAAAGATAAACACCAGAAGAACAAATAACTTCAATATCACATAATACATTTTTAACACTTACAGAAAATATAGGTGGATATAGTTTAAAACTTCAGATAAAAACAGATTAGAAATAACATTAGAAAGCATTGATGAGACTTTTTAAATTAATCTACAGGTAGCTTAAGAGTCGGAGCAAATGTGGGCCTACAAGATTTTTCAAACATTGCTGTGAGAAGTATAAACTGGTGCAACCATATTGGAAAATAGTTTGGCATTACCTCTTAAAATTAAATATCGCGTATCTTGTAACTCAGCAGTTTCACTCTTAGGTATAGGCTCAGGAGGAACTCTTGCACATAATTAACAGGAAATAGGAATATAAGGATGTATGTTTCAGAACTGTGCACAACAGTAAAATGCTTTAAGTACTCAAATGACCCTCGAAAGGATAATGGATGTTATATTCACACAATGAAATATTATATAGCTATCAGAAAAAAAGACCTATAGTGACAAGGATGTCTGTTAAAAATCTGGTTTTAAATTAAGATACAAGTTTCAAAGTATTTCAATCATGATATAACTTCTATATGGGTAAAAACAATGAATCTGAAATGTATACATACATTTTAGGAGTTCATAGAGATGGCAGAGGACAGGGAGTAGTTAAAAACACTGGATTCGTGAGAGCGCATATCTGCATAGGGGTTGAGAGTATGGAACATAAATTGGTGGTGGAGTCCATGGTTTTGTCAAGATTTTAACTCTTGTTTTGAATTGTTAATTTATGGTTATTTATAATATTATTACAAAGAAGTCATTAAATAACTAGATGAAAGTAGGTCACGCAGGTAACCAAGCAAGATTATGTTATGAATTAAAATTTTAATTAATCCAAATTAGGTTCGATCATTTTTAAATATCAGATCATATCTGAGTTCATGTCCTTTGTAGGGACATGGATAAAGCTAGAAACCATCATTCTGAGCAAACTATCACAAGGACAGAAAACCAAACACCACATGTTCTCACTCATAGGTGGGAATTGAACAATGAAAGCACTTGGACACAGGGTGGGGAACATCACACACTGGGGCCTGTCATGGGGTGGGGGAAGGGGAGGGATAGCATTAGGAGATACACTGAATGTAAATAACGAGTTAATGAGTGCAGCCAGCAACATGGCACATGTATACAAATGTAACAAACCTGCACATTGTGCACATGTACCCTAGAACTTAAAGTATAATAAACAAACAAAAACAAAAAAATATATGTATCAGATCATGTCACTAGTCTCCCTTTAATTGTCCATACTTCCTATGATTTACCAAAAAAAGTTTTAAGTAGTCATAGTGATAATGTGGCCAACACTTTTGCTGATTTGCATCACCTTTCCTTCAGCTTGCCTGTGAATTCAGCATCAAGTTTGATGGACAGTTCTCAGATATGACACCAGCATATCTGAATAAGATTTTTGTTTCTCTGCTTTCCGCCCCCACCCCCCACCCCAGGGCTTTCTTAATAACCAGGGAGGTCTTTCACCAGGATACAGGTAAAACAGGAGAATTAATATCCATAGGAAAACCCTCAACTTTTGATGGATGGAAGTTTGGAGATAAACGTCCAACCTTTCTTGCAGACAAAAAATTCGTGAGGCTTATACTACACTGTTTCTCCAGGAATTTCCAGAGGAATTAAATCCCATGAGCCCCAGATGCTATCGACTCAGTAAAACACATTTGACAGCTTTTCTTTTTTCTCTATCTCCCCCTCCTTTACCTTATTTATTTCTCCTCCTCCTCTCCATCCTCTCCATCCTCCTCCTCCTCCTTCCCCTCCTCCCCCTCCTCCTCTTCCTCCCCCTCCTCCTCCCCCTCCTCCTCCTTCTTTCTTCTTTCTTTTTTCTTCTTTCTTCCTCTTCCTCTCCTCCCTCCTCCTCCTCCTCCTCTTTCTCCTCCTCCTCCTCCTTCTTTCTTCTTTCTTCTTTCTTCTTGAGATAGCTACTGGGTAAATTACCTGCATGCAAATCATTATCTAAGTCTCAGTCTCTTTTTACAGGGAATTCAAGTAACTCTATTGTAGTGAATTCAAGTAACTGTATTGTAGACAGTAACTGTAGTGATAGATATGGGAGCGGGGCTTATCATTGCTAGGTTAGTTATAGGAAATCTCTCTGATATTTCGATGGAAATACCAAGCCAAATAATGAGTGTTGGGGGAAAGAAAGCATTTCCAGTCAGAGAGCACAGCAAATGCAAAAACCCTTCAGAGGGAGAGGGATTGAATGTTCAAGGCACAGAAATGGCCAGAGAGGATGGTGCATCATGACCTAGTGAGGATGATGAAGTTGGAGAAGTAGGCAAGGACTAGAATGTGTAGAGCTTTGTACACCACATCAATGAGTTTCAATTTAATTTCAGCTGTAATCTGAGGCAAACAAGTAATGTTGCTGGGACCAGTGATATGAAGTAGAATAATAGCAGTGAAGACTTTCAGAATAAAATGGAGCAAATGGGTTTGAGACATATTTTGAGGTAGATCTGATACCACTTACTGGTAAATTAGCTATGGGGGGTGAGAAAAAGGGAAAAATCAAAGCAAATACTTATGTTTTAGGCTTAAACAAGAGGTGCATTTGGATGATACATACTAATATAGAACAGAATAGGAAAGAAATAGATTAAGGTGGGTGGTAAGAATCAAGAGCTGTTTCTGACTATTTTACTTTTTTCAATGTCTGTTATTGTCTTAAAGAAATGTGAATCCATTAGCCTGGAGCTGAGTGAAATAATCAGTGTTAGACATACATATCTTGGAGTTATTATCATTTGTATTAACCATAATTAGTTCCTGCAAACTAATGCTTTAAAATCTACAAAATGGTTACTAGCTCTTCTCAAGTAAACCGTGCTTCACCCAAAAACTTCTGGAGACATTAGACAGCCCTAAATTTTATGCTTTAACAGTCACAGTGACCGTGAATTTCATGAGGGCACTACTTTCAAACATAGCTAACCAACCAAAGGCCCGTTTACCCTGTCTTGGCTATTCTTTCCCCTGGAAATTATAATAAACGCACTTGCCCACAGTTCCACATTCTCCCTCTGCCGCCTATCTGTCTCAGGTGCTCCCCTCAAGTAGTCTTACATTGAGTAATAACACTGGCCCCTCTGGTTTCTTCTGTTTTCTGTATGGCTTCATCATAGCTATCCTGAGGTAATAAGGTTAAAACATATTTAATGCTAAATTCAGTTATATCTGAATTACGCAATGCCCCTCTTGGGCAGAGGCAACTCATAGTGTGTGTGTGTGTTCTTCCTACGGCCTCTCCCTTTCCCTTTTGTGGGTGCCACTATGGAAGGTAGCAGAGGGAGTAGATTGAAGAAGCATGGCTGCCAGGGAGGCTTTATGGAGGACTGCTGCCCCAAAATAATGCTTCTCAACAAGGGATGTCTCTCTTAGATTTTTGTAGGCTTAGCCATTATTAATCGGGGTTGTTTATAACATTCAACCTTTTCTCACCCTTATTAATTAAATAAATAATTTCCTCAGGGAAGTCTATCTGACCCCTTCCCCATACACACACAAGGCCTAATTTCTTGCCTATAAGTTGTCATAAAAGTATTTACTTCTTTTTATAACAATTACCCCATTTTTCATTTATACACTTATTTGTGTGATTATGAAATTAATATTCATTTCTCCTACTGGACTGTAAGCTCCATAACAGCAAGGCTATATCTGTTTTTCCTCATCCTTTATCCATGTAATAAATACCTGTTGAATGGAATATTTTAAATGAACTGAACACCTGGAATTATTATTCTCCCTGAATTTGGGCCTAGAAGATTCTGATAACAGGCTCTGCTTACTGGATTGCACTTCCTTTCCATGAAGATGGACAAAAACTGGTGCTCCAGCTGGGCTTTTCATCCAATAAGTGATGCCCAGCTACTCTTTAACAACAGGGATAGTTTCTGGGTGTTAAATTCAAATTTCACTCAGTCTTGGCCCCCACCTCATGCCATAAGCATTACTGAGGCAGAGCCCAACTCATGCCCAGGTCTTCCTTAATTATGAGAATTTTTTCAATGCCTGAGATTTCATTACCTAAAACAATACAAAGGCTGCTTTTGAGAACTTTGACCACATTGTTACCTGCAAGGTTAAAAAGTATAAATCTGAAGTTGTCTGCTTTAGCTTTTCTGTGTTTCTGTGTGTATGTGTGTGTGCATATTCTCATGTGAATGTATGTGTGTTCATTTAGATCCTACAAAAACTTCACTTTGAAGGGAAGTAAATAATGTCCTCGTGACTTTCTCTCAAGCATGAAAATGTATAACACAGTTAATTTAGTTAGTTTTCACATAATTACCGTTAGCGAACACTGAATTCCAATTTTATAATGTCAGCTGCAAACTATTAAGCATGTTACAGGGTTTTTTCCTTTAAAATTGTATGGTGAATTATTTTCACTCTAAAATATTTATTATATAGTATACATGTTTTATTAAGCACTTTGACTGCAAAGTTAATTTTTATCTGGTAACATTAACATCATTATTACTGGAGTTGTAACCCTTTAGCCTAGTGGTATTTTCAGTACTCATATTTTATGTAGATGCTAGGCCTTGGCTGAAAAATCATGTAACTGCTTAAGTTTATAGTTTGTATTTTGTGATTTACAGTTTTCATGTGTGTTTTCTGTATATTTTCTTTTTCGATCTTTGCTGAAGAAAGACGTATTATGACATTTTATGTGTGTGGAAATGGAATTTTAGGGAAGTGATGTGACTTGAGCAAAGTCATGAAGCTTGTGAAATGCTGAGGCAAACCTGTTCTTAAAGACTAGTTTCCAAATATCTCAAAAGACTTAGCCTTCTTATTTTCCACAGAAGTCCCAGAATGAGGACTCTAAAGAGCTGCCCTACACTCTCTATGCCTGAGTTTCTCTGGGCTCCAAGATCTTTGTTATGATGTTACGACCCCCATTTTGAGGTTATCCATGATGTTGGGACCAGCACCTCTATCTAATTTCAAGGCCACCCATAGAGTTGATGAACTTCTCACCAAGTCACACTTAGTTAGAGCTGCTCTTCTCATTGAATCAATCAGTAGTATTTTTTAAGTATCTATCGGTTTGGCATTGTGAAGGGCACATTTAAGTAAGTATGACCCAGAATCTGACGATTAAGAAGCAGATAATTAGAAATAAAATTAGTGCATATGAAAAAATGAATAACACAGGCACCCTAAGACTTGTAAAATTTTAGACTGCATCAAAAAGCAGGGAAAATCAGATTGAGTCAGAGAGAAACAGATAAATTATCCAAAGGTGTACAGCAAGAAGGCTAGGACAGAGAGCCAAGTATCAACACCCTGCCACACATATGCTCAGTCCACGTTCTGGAGATAAATGGTGTAGGAGTTCAGATAAATAGGCAGCTTCTCACAACTTCTCTTTGGGAAGCTGGGATAAGGTTTGCTTTAGAGAGAGGGACTGACTTTTATGTCACATGGAAAAATAAAAGTAAAAGCACCAATGTGGAGATGGGCATGGAGCCTTCTCATGAGAGAGAGAAAAGCAAATCCATTTGTTAAGGGCCTGTGGTACACCAGACACTGAGATAAGCATTTTGCAAACATTATTTCATGTTATCCTGACAACATATCTGAAAAAAAAGGTTACTGATGAGGTATTCTTCATGTTCATGTTTCTAGTTTACTAGATAGAACATTAAAGTCTGTTCAGAGTCCATTGTCACCTTGTGAATGTTCTTTAGTAGCAGCAATTAAATCAGAAGACTTTGTCTCTTCTGTTTTCTTCAATAAATATATACCAGGTAAATCACAAGCTGTTGAGAAAGAAAAATGAAAAAAAACTTCACAGTCTTTACTTCAGAAAAAGTGTACTACAGCAGGGAAACAAAAATAACACAAATAACCATTATAAAATAAGAAAAGGGCCAGAAAACAGGTAAATAATTTGTGTAAGGTGAGCTCTTCGCTTACCTTGCAATAACCACCCAAGAAGTGTATTATTATGCCTATGTTAAGAAAGAGTAAATTAAATCTCATGGAAATTGAGAAAATTACCCATAACCAAAGAGCTTGCAGGAATAGTTAATCTTCATGCCCAAATCTGAATGACATAAAATCTATGTTTGTCATAGACTTGGTATGCAGTACACAATAAATGGTAACAGTTATTATTTTATTGTTGTCTGGAATCATTGCTTACCTGTATATGCCATATAGAGGGATGCACACATACACACACACACACACACACACACACACAAACACACACCCCTAACAGCAAATCAGTGAGAGCACTATTCAGCCACACTAATTTAATTAATCTCTGCAATTTTCTTAAAACAAATAGTTTTGCATTGCCTTTCCTCTAAGACTGTGATTTCTTATCACATGCTTGGTCTTTTTTAGTTTAAATAAAAGGCAGAGCTGTTTTCAGTACTATGTGAGTCTAACAGTAGGAGAAGGCTAGGAAATAGCAGTGCTGACCTAAATTCTGCAGGCTGGATCATACAGGATCTTTAAATGGCAGCTTTGTTGAAGGTAGGAACTCAACCTCAACTTGGATACCTACTGCTTTCGTGCAGCTTTTCTGTGACTTAGGAGTAACTTCCTAGAGTTGAGGTATTAATAGAGCCTGTTTGTTCCTATTTGCCAAACAGGACTCGTTCTATTAAAAAAAAAAAAAAAAAACTTAGTAGTTGAAGCTCATATATGTTTCCTTTTAAATAAAATTGTCATCAAAACAAAGAAATCGATTTCATGCAAGATATATACAATTAATCAGAAGAATGCAACTGCCTACATATCAACATAGCAGCTTATGTTCAAATGAATTTCTGAATAAAAAAGTAAAAGGCACATATTTTGTGAGTATAGATATTCTGTCATAAATATATCCTTTTCTTGATCAGAAGGCATATGTGCCTTTTTACTAAGTGGATGATTTGCTGCACTAGTTTTGGCAGTTTTAAATGGGCTCTAATTTAATTTTCTGTTCCTGGGAACATCAGTGTGAGCACCAGGCAATGATAAAACTTCCTTTGGGTGGCAGTGTGGAGTGGTAAAAATAGGAATGGGTTGCTTTTTGACGTATTTGGGAAGAAAATCCTAGCATTGTTCCTCATTTTTATGTGTGACTCTCGTGAATGTATTAAGACTGTTTCTGACTTCACTCACATGTTAAATTATTTAGTTATAGGATTTATGTGTTTCTGAGTACATCACAGGTACACAACACATTTTCCATCCCTATCCTTTGAGAAGTATACCTCATTAGTATTTATTTTTTGTTCCTGTACTGTTTTCTGAATGCATGGGAGATTGCAGGAAGCAAAAGACAGAGCAACCCTAAAGAGAAAATTAAAGCAAAATCTCTGAGTCATAGCCTCTTAGTTACACAGGTGAGTTTTCAAGGATTGCCTGTTAATCTTATCAAAGATCTGAAAACTTATGCAATGTGTAGAAATATGCAGAAGTCAGAGGCTCTAGGCCTTTCAGGAGGTTGCAGACCCATATTCTAGAGACTGCACATCCTGAGACCCACATTCAGAGAGAACCACATTCTGAGAGAACATTCCACATGATCCCATTCAATTATGTAATCCATGTTGCTGCATTATTAACCTAATTCATATAATTTGCAAAGTCTTGTCAGCCACTTATTTTAGCCTCATTTCTATGGGTTAGGACTCAATTTAAGAGAAAATAGCCAAATAGCCACCTTTGTCTGTCTTCTGAGTACAAAGGAAACCTACTGCTACAGAAGCCGACATCTCAGGAGTGAAGGAATCTTGTAAAGTAAGCTGCTTGATTCCTGTAATTTAAGCATCTTATCAGAGTGCTACCCAGACCCAGCTCTGCCTAGTGTCAGTGATTAGAAGTGGCTAAGCATGCTCAAGGCAGTCGGGTACAGTGTTCTCAATCTGCACTTTCAAGCCTTTCTGTACTGCTGATGGTGTGTAAGTTCTTTACAGTTCTCAGAGAAAATGCCACAGTAGCCTGCAGAAATCTATTCCTGTATCTATTGACTATTGTTCTGTGTTGCCACACATATTCCCATTTACTTCTACCACAGTAGACACACATAACAGCTTTTTATATATTGTAATATCTGAGTTATTATTTTTGCATTTTCTTCTGTGACTTATTCTCCTATTATCATTTTCTCTGGTTTCTCTGCAACAAATTTTATAGCATTAGACAAAAATTCATTTATTTATCAAATTATTTATTGCTGTATAGCATAGATTTAAAAATCACAAAGCATAAGGGTAGAGCTCCATAAATGTTCACAAAATGAACACATCCATGTTACCGGAAAGCAGATGAGAAACAACTTTCCCAGCACCCCAGAAGTCTTCTCATCCCCCCATCCAAACACTTATTTCCCCAGTGATAACTGCTACCCTGACTTCTAACACAACAGATTAATTTTGTCTATTTTTAAATTTTACATGAATAAAGTCATAGAGAAGGTATTTTTTTGTTTCTAGCTCCTTTAGCTCAATGTTTCATTTGGAAGATTTATTCATGTACATACATCTTGTAGTTTCTTAAGTCCATTGCTGTGAAAATGCTATCATTTATTTGTCCATTTTACAGTTGGAAGGCATTTTTGTTATTTCCAGGGAGATTATGATGAATAGTCCTTCTATAAACATTGTTGTACTTGTGTATTCCTAGAAAATTATACTCATTTCTCTTATATTATGAGCAGAACTCCTGGGTCAGAGGCTAAGTGTATATTCAGCTTTAGCAGTTATTGTCAATGAGTTGTACTGATTTCCACTTCTACCAATGTCAGTTTAACAAATTACTATTGGGAGTTTTACTTTAGGTTCAGTGATGACCGAAACCTAAACAATTTTGGACATTTTTTAAATAATAGAATATAAAGTTATAAAAATAATATTTGTATAGACAAAAGGAAGATAGTCATTGAAAGGAAAACTCTCCTTTCTCTTTTACTTTCATTGTATACCTAAGCAGATATTATCCATTGAGCTGTATATTGTAGAGCTAGATGTCCAGGTCATTTGTCAGCACAGTTTTCATATCTTACTTGTCTTTATATAGCCTATCTTTATTACAATGCTATACGTGTAGTAGATAATCTTTTGCCTGGGTGATAAAATATGTTAAGATGATCAAAAACAGATCCCTGCTGTTAAAAATGTCATAATTTACTGTGATTTGCCATCATCATTCTTCAGTTATGAAGCCAACAATGATATAATAAATATGTACAGGAGGTAGTTATAATAAAAAATTTGGTACTAGTGCACTTTCATCTAATCTATCAATCATTAGAAATTTATTTGTTTATTATCTATCTGTCATTTATCTATCTCTCATCTGTGTACCATACATCAAGTTTTATCCTGTTTCCAAAAAGAATTTAATATGAATTAAAAAGATTGAATAAAGAGATACACTTGACACTGCATTTGTTTAGAAGATATTGAGAGCAATGCTGCATTTAGAGGGAACAATATAGACAAACTCTAGTTAGAGGAGCAAGGATTATCAGAATCAGAAAAGAGGACATACAAGAGGAGGTACAAAGTGACCAAAATCACAGTTCTGCAGATGTTTGTTCTGATGGAGCTCAGAGCTAAACAAAGGGCAATCAAATATATGTTAGGATTTCCTTAGGCAAGATTCTCTAATCCTCTATAGTGAAATATACTGTGGCTATTGTAAGAGTATATTTTGAGGCTAGATAAATATCATTCTTGCTTCACCAATTATGGCAGATTATCATTGATAAAGTTGGACTTCACTTTTACATTCTGTTATATAAGGATGATATTACCTACCTTATAGGAGTGTAATATGGATTAAAAAATAATACAGGCAAACTACCCAGAACAGCATCTTCCAATTCTGTATCCTCTGGTAGGGTAATTTGTTCTCCTTAAAGAAACAGTGATATTGGTGCTGTATATTGAATTCTAAGCCTGAGAATCTTAAATCATACTGTTAAATATTAATCCTTAGACAATATACCTTGATTAGAAATTAATTTGTTTTACTTTCAAACAAGATATTTTAAGATAATTTCCAAAATTGGTATTAATGTATTCTCCTCATTTTTCTCCCCTAATAAAGTTTTAGCTACGATAGCACCTGATTTACTCACATTTGATTTCTACCTAGTTATTTATTCAACTTCTTAGTTAAAGACAACTTTAATCATCTTTGTATTCTTCACTTTCCCTAGTGATTTATACACTTTTATTAACTTATTAAATATTATGATTTAATTTCTTATGTTAGAACAAATCACTTAATCTATTAAGTTTGTTTTATTAATTAGCCTTGCTGCAATAACAATCTCAAAATCTTAGCAACTGAAAATCTAGTGTACATTTATTTCTTTTCTTTCTTTTTTTTTTTTTTTTTTGAGACAGGGTCTCACTCTTGCCACCCAGGCTGGAGTGCAGTGGCATGATCTAGGCTCACTGCAGCCTCGACTTCCTGGGCTCAAGTGATCCTCCTGCTTCAGCTTCCCAAGTAGCTCCGACTATAGGCATGAGCTACCATGTCTGGCTAATTGTTTTTATTTTTTGTAGAGACAGGGTTTCACCATGTTGCCCAGGCTGGTCTCAAAATCTTTATCTCACACCATCTGTCTGCTTTGACCTCCTAAAGTCTTGGGACTACAGGCATGAGCCCAGCTTACAGCTGTGGGTCTGCCCCCTTAGAAATGCTCCCTGTGTGATCTCATTCCTAACCTCAGTCTAAAGGAGCATCATCTACCTGAGACAGAAGGTTTTCATGTCAGAGGGAGAAAAGACAGAGAACAAAAATGTGAGGTGCCTCTAAAAGCTTGTGTTTTGTTGGGGTGTGTATCTGCCAAAATTCAGTTGGCTAAAATGCCACATAGCCAAGCTCAACATTAATGAGGAGGTAGTAGAAGCGGAGGTAGTGGCGGGGCTGTGGATGTGGGTGGCTATGAAAGCTACACAGAAACAGGTAAGTATTGTGATCTTTTTTAAAAGGAGGGTTAGAGAGTGGATAAATGCAGATTCTGAGGCTGGGTTATTGAAGGCCTCAGAGATCACTGAGACACTAACTTCACTTCACCTGACATTGTCTCATACTCTAGAAAACTACAGTTTTAGAATGGAATCATCAGTGGATTGTATTTCCAAGTGATTTGCTGACTTTTATTCATCAGCTGAAAGCTGGCTGCCTGACAAAGCTCAACAATTCTTTCAAAAATTTACTACCCTGAAAATGTGAAAACAAGTCTTTGCTATAGAACTTTAAGATGTAAAACTTCAGAAATTTCTCTCATGCTGTTTTAGTCATTTCAAATCTTGTGTTAATTTGCTAGGTCTTACATATCAAAATAGTACAGAATGGGTGATTTAAACAACATTCCTCTGTGTGTACATCTCTAGGTACCTTTGTGTGTCCAGATCTCCTATTTTTATAAGGACAGCAGTCAAATGGAATTAGGGCTTACCCTAATTACCTCATTTTACCTTAATTACCTCTTTAATGGTCCTGTGTCAAAATATAGTCACATTCTGAGGTTCTGATGGTTAGGGTTTCAACGTATAAATTTAAGGGGAACACAATTCACCCTTCACAGACCTTAACACATTTTTCCTTTTAAAAGTCAATTTTTAAAGAGTTACACAGAAAAAGCAAAATTGTTTTTTACTTATACATGTTTGCTAAACAATTCCATCCATATATACATAATAGGTAAAAGGTGATTTCAGTTTATACATTTTTTTTACCGTTGTCCTCTTAAGACAAAGAATGTGCTTACAGGTTTTTAAGATAATAACTTACACTTAAAAACCTCCATGTAGACTGGGGCACCCTTTCTGAAAGCTATTTGGACAGTAACATGGTTTGGCTGTGTCCCCACTCAAATTTCATCTTGAATTCCCACATGTTGTGGGAAGTACCCAGTTGGAGGTAATTGAATCATGGGTGCAAATCTCCCAGTACTGTTCTCATGATAGTGAATAAGTCTCATGAGATCTGATGGTATTCTATGGGAGAATTTCCCTGCACAAGCTTGCTTTCTTTGCCTCCCACCGGCCATATAAGATGTAGCTTGCTCCTCTTTGCATGTCACCTTCCACCATGATTGTGAGGCTTCCCCAGCCACGTGGAACTGTAAGTCCAATAAACCTCTTTCTTTTGTAAATTGCCCGGTATCAACTTATGTCTTTATAAGCAGTGTGAAAATGGACTAATACAGTAAATAGGTATCAGGAGCAAGGTGCTGCTTAAAAGATACAATAAAATGTGGAAGTTACTTTGGAACTGGGTAACAAGCAAAGGTTGGAAGAGTTTGGAGGGCTCAGAAGAAGACAGGAAAATGTGGGAAAGTTTGGAACTACCTAGAAACTTACTGAATTGCTTTGACCAAAATGCTGATAATGATATAAACAATGAAATCCAGACTGAGCTGGTCTCAGATGGAAATGATAAACTTGTTGGGAACTGGAGCAAAAGTGACTTTTGTTATGTTTTAGCAAAGAGATTGGTGGCATTCTGCCCCTGCCCTAGAGATTTGTGGAATAAGAACTTGAGAGATATGATTTAGGGTATCTGGTGGAAGAAATTTCTAAGCAGCAAAGCATTCAAGAGGTGACTTGGGTGCTGTTAAAGGCATTCAGTTTTATAAAGGAAGCAAATCATAAAAGTTCAGGAAGTTTGCAGCCTGACAATTCGATAGAAAAGAAAATCCCATTTTCTGAGCAGAAATTCAAACCAGCTGCAGATATTTGCATACGTAAAGAGGAGCTGAAGACTAATCCCCAAGACAATGGAGAAAATGTCTCCAGGTCATGTCAGAGGTCTTCACAGCAGCCCCTACCATCACAGGCCTAGGCCTCAAAGGAAAAAGTGGTTTTGTGTGCCAAGCCCAGGGTCCCCATGCTGTGTACAGCCTAGGTTCTTGGTGTCCTGTGTCCCAATCACTCCAGCTGTGGCTGAACAGGGCCAACATAGAGCTCAGGTCATGACTTGAGAGGGTGCAAGTCCGTAAGCTTGGAAGCTTCCATGTGATATTGAGCCTGCAAGTGCACAGAAGTCAAGAATTGAGGTTTGGGATCCACTACCTGGATTTTGGAGGATGTATGGAAATGCCTGGATGCCTAGGCAGATGTTTGCTGTAGGGGCAGGGCCCTCATGGAGAACCTCTGCTAGGTCAGTGCAGAAGGGACTGTGTGTTGGAGCCCCCACACAGAGTCCTTACTGGGGCATCACCTAGTGGAGCTATGAGAAAAGAGCCACCATCCTCCAGAACCCAGAACGGTAGATCCACTGGAAAAGCTGCCGACACTCAATCCCAGCCAGTGAAAGCAGCCAGGAGGGAGGATGTACCCTGCAATGTCACAGGGACAGAACTGCACAAGACCATGGGAACCCATCTCTTGGATCAGCATAACCTGGATATGAGACATGGAGTCAAAGGAGATCATTTTGGAGCTTTAAGATTTGACTGCCTTGCTGGATTTCGGACTTGCATGGGGACTGTAGCCCCTTTATTTTGGCCAGTTGCTCCCATTTGGAATGGCTATATTTACCCAATGTTTTTACACCCATTGTATCTAGGAAGTAACTAACTTGTTTTGATTTTACAGGCTCGCAGGTAGAAGGGACGTGCCTTGTCATAGATAAGACTTTGGACTGTGGACTTTTGAGTTAATGCTGAAATGAGTTAAGACTTTTGGGGACTGCTGGGAAGGCATGATTTGTTTTGAAATGTGAGGACATGAGATTTGGTAGGAGCCAGGGGTGGAATGCTATGGTTTGGTTGTGTCCCCACCTAAATCTCATCTTGAATTCCCATCTGTTGTGGGAGGGACCTGGTGGGGGGTAATTGAATCATGGGGACAAGGGTTTCCCAGTGCTGTTCTCATGATAGCGAATAAGTCTCATGAGATATGATGGTATTATAGGGGGAATTTCCCTGCAAAAGCTCTCTCTCTTTGCCTGCCACCATCTGTGTAAAACATGACTTGCTCCTCCTTGCCTTTCACCTTCTGCCATGATTGTGAGGCCTCCCCAGCCATATGGAACTTTAAGTCCAATAGACCTCTTTTTTTTTTGTAAATAGCCCAGTCTCAGGTATGTCTTTATGAGCAGCATAAAAATGGACTAATACACACAGCATATATCAACTTTAAAAATGTATTTAATTAACTAGAAATTCTATTTGATTAACTAGAAATTCTAATTTTAAGAATATAGCATGTAGAAATAGATTAATGTAAGCATAGAGTTTTATATGATAAAAATTGCAGAATTTTTAATTTTGAAATTAGGAAGTACCAAAATTTAATGGCATTCACTGTAGGAGGAACTTAGCAATTTTTTGGTTCAGATTGTAACCGAATACATTTCAGCCTTTGGAAAGAACGCAGGAAGCCATGTAAATTGACATGAGGAGAAGTTGATGGCCTGCTGATACATGAACAAACAAAAAAGCAAGTTGCACAAAATAATATATTATATGGATTTTAACTTGTATGAAAATCAGAAAGAAATTGATAACAGTTTTATCATTGGTATCACAGGTATTGGTTTGGGAAAATAGAATTGCAGATTTCTACCTTTTCATTCAATTTTCTATTTTTACATTTTTTATGTAATAATCATTGCTTTTATATTATATATTAAAGATTAAAATTGAAAAGTGGCATGCTGTAGTAATCAAGTTCCTAAGTACTTGCCTGACTTGCCTGATTGATCTGAAAAATTAAACTTGAATATAAGTACTTATAGCAGTTTTATTTATTATCACCAAAAACTACAAACAACTAAGGTGTCCTTCAATAAGAGAAATGAATAAATAAGCTGTGGTGCATCAATACAATGAAATAATATTCAGTGTTTTAGACATGAAGTCCTTGCCCATGCCTGTGTCCTGAATGGTATTGCCTAGGTTTTCTTCTAGGGTTTTTATGGTTTTAGGTCTAATATTTAAGTCTTTAATCCATATTCAATTAATTTTTGTATAAGGTGTAAGGAAGGGATCCAGTTTCAGCTTTCTACATATGGCTAGCCAGTTTTCCCAGCATCATTTATTAAATAGGGAATCCTTTCCCCGTTTCTTGTTTTTGTCAGGTTTGTCAAAGATCAGATAGCTGTAGATATGCGGCATTATTTCTGAGGGCTCTGTTGTGTTCCATTGATCTATATCTCTGTTTTGGTACCAGTACCATGCTGTTTTTGTTACTGTAGCCTTGTAGTAGAGTTTGAAGTCAAGTAGCATGATGCCTCCAGCTTAGTTCAGCAATGGAAACAAAAGCCAAAATTGATAAATGGGATCTACTTAAATTAAAGAGCTTCTGCACAGCAAAAGAAACTACCATCAGAGTGAACAGGCAACCTACAGAATGGGAGAAAATTTTCACAACCTACTCATCTGACAAAATGCTAATATCCAGAATCTACAATGAACTCAAACAAATTTACAAGAAAAAAAACAACACCATCAAAAAGTGGGCAAAGGATATGAACAGACACTTCTCAAAAGAAGACATTTATGCAGCCAAAAGACACATGAAAAAATGCTCATCATCACTGGCCTTCAGAGAAATGCAAATCAAAACCACAGTGAGATACCATCTCACACCAGTTAGAATGGTGATCATTAAAAAGTCAGGAAACAACAGGTGCTGGAGAGGATGTGGAGAAATAGGAACACTTTTACACTGTTGGTGGGACTGTAAACTAGTTCAACCATTATGGAAGTCAGTGTGGTGATTCCTCAGGGATCTAGAACTAGAAATATCATTTGACCCAGCCATCCCATTACTGGGTATATACCCAAAGGACTATAAATCATGCTGCTATAAAGACACATGCACACATATGTTTATTGTGGCACTATTCACAATAGCAAAGACTTGGAACCAACCCAAATGTCCACCAATGATAGACTGGATTAAGAAAATGTGGCACATATACACCATGGAATACTATGCAGCCATAAAAAATGATGAGTTCATGTCCTTTGTAGGGACATAGATGAAGCTGGAAACCAACATTCTCAGCAAACTATCGCAAGGACAAAAAACCAAACACCACATGTTCTCACTCATAGGTGGGAATTGAACAATGAGAACAGATGGACACAGGAAGGGGAACATCACACACCGGGGCCTGTTGTGGGGTGGGGGAAGGGGGGAGGGATAGCATTAGGTGATATACCTAATGTTAAAAGACGAGTTAATGGGTGCAGCACTCCAACATGGCACATGTATACATGTGTAACAAACCTGCACATTGTGCACATGTACCCTAAAACTTAAAGTATAATAAAAAATATGTTATTCAGTGATAAAAATGAATGAGCTATCAAGCCATTAAAAGATATGGTTGGAAATAAGAAAGTTCTCGGAAGAAAATGTTAACAATTATGGGGTGTGTCAGCGTGATACAGGGGCCAACTGAAAGAGCTTTTAACCCATTTATCCTGGAGGTTGTAATTTTTTGAATTTTTGCATGAGTGAAAAATCAGACTTTGGTGATGACCTTGAGCAGTAGGATACAAATAACTCCCACATGCTTAGGGTTCCAATAATGAACACTAGGCATAAGTGAGTTAATGACCAAAGTGGAAATAACTTGAACAACAAAACAAATTAATATTAGATTATAATCCAGAATATAAAATAAATATTCATGACTTCATATTTGTATTAATACATGGTTGAATAAATAAAGAAGAAGAGATCAATCTGTGCATAAGAGTCCAAATAATGTATGTCCATATTCTGACCATAAGCAGATAAATCATAATTTCCCACATTATAAGTGTAGCTTGGCCATAGTGATTCTTTCTACAGAATATAGCATGAAAACTGGCAAAACAAACAAACAAACAAAAGGAGTAGCTTTATATAGGAGTTACCTGAAGAACACTACCTGAGCCAGATAATCAGGGCCAACATCAAGAGTGATAAATCATGTCGATAGTTGATATAGTTTCTATAATTTGATGAAAGTGGCACGTTACCCCTGTGGTCTAACTCTAAAAACCCATAGCCCCAGTCCAATAATGAGAAAACCAATCAGATAAGTTCCACTTCATGGGCATCCTACAAAATACCGACCAGTACTCCTTGAAATTGTCAAGGACATCAAAACCAAGGGAAGTCTGAGAAACCATTAGAACCAAGAGCAGCCCAAGGAGACATAATAACTTAATGTAATATGTAATCCTGGATGGGATTCTGCAGCAGTAAGAGGTTACTGAGTTGAAATTAAAAAATCTGTTAAATGTAATATTTCAAAAAGACCAGACTCCATTCAAAAGTTAGAACACATGTAGTCTCAAAAGATATTTTATTAAACTTTTTGCTTGAAGAGGAAATGGACTTATTAGTGAGACAGTCAGTCCCTCTTCTCCCAGGTCTCAGATACCATCTATCTATCTGTTTTTCAGTTCACGCTGATATGTCAAGAGAGTATCAAGTCATTTTCTCTTGACAGTAGCTCTGCTCAAGATTTTAGCTCATGGAAAAGCAATCTTTACTTTTTGATAAATTGATCATATGTAAAGGGAGCTATCTTCTCCCATGATCCAAAGCAGATATTCTTTGTATTTTTCTTCATCCTCATCATAATTACCCCTTCTTCTTTATCATCATAGCTATATATATTTATACATAGTTCTCTTATACATATATATGTATACATAGTTTTTTATTCTTTATAAAGTGTTTTCACGTACTTTTTTTTGAAGAGGCTGGCCTTTTTGAAATAATAGGAGTCTAAGAAGTTACAAAAGCCAGTGAGATTGTGTGTATGAGCGTATATGTGCACATCTATACTCACACATTAAACATGATTAAATACACCTATATATGCATGCAAATATGTCTACATTTATAAATAATACATGCTTATACACAATCATATTTAATATGTTATCAATAAGTGTCTCTTGTACTCTCTTCCATTCTTTGGTCCAGTTTATGTCTCCCCTATCAACATGTGAAGACTTTAATTTCAAAATGACACAGATAAGCATATTAATTTGAGCCAATGTGTGTTAATATTATTTTAGAAACTGATGTTAGTGTATTACTGGCATAGTATTAATAAACAAAACACCAGAAATGACTAACATCTTATGTAGTGAATGCTGCTTCTAAATGCACCAGTTCACAGCAATTAAACCTGCTGTTTAGAATGGTTTGATAAAAGACCTGAATTGGAAATTATTCTAACCAATTAATTTTAATAAAATTATTTCAATGAGTAAAATTTAAATAATGTAAGAAAAATAGAATATTTTCCTTAGAAACTCAAGTGGATATCAAGTGGCATAACATTTTTTTTTTCGATTTGTTTATTTTCTTCTTTATTAACTACACAGAGGTAAGGTATAGTAAAGAGATGGATGGAGTAAAGGATTAGCTGTAAACAAATGTAGAATCATAAAATATTGAGGGTCACTGACTGAAGATCCACCTAAATATCAGATTTTAGCTAAGAAAATAAGACTTCAAATTTAGTTTTCATTGCACGGAAATAAAGATAAATTAGAATATGAATTACAAGGAAAATAAGCCCAATAAAATTTGCTGAAATGTGGGTGGGGGGAAATTTTAATTATTACATGAAATTGACAAGCAATCTCACTAACATGAAGAACAATTAACAATGTGTAACTGGGTTTCATAAGATTGGAAATAGATTGTCAGGAACTAATCTTTCTCAGTTTATCTATCTTTCTCTTACACATATGCACGCACGTGTGCACACACCCCCCCACACACACACCATGGTCTCCCTTCCTTCCTTTTAGGAAATAGGAAATCATTCCTTCCTTCCTTCCTTCCTTCCTTCCTTCCTTCCTTCCTTCCTTCCTTCCTCCCTCCCTGCCTCCCTTTTTGATCAGCTTGTTTATTGCATTCTCCTTTTTGGAAGCCAGCTTCTCCGCTCACTCTTTGTATCATCTTTCCTAAAACTATATATTGAATATGGTTATGATTTGTCTTGACATAAACTCTGATCTCAAAACTACATGGATTTTTATCAATAAAGAAGCATTCCACTATGGGGTTAATATCTTTGTCTTCCATTTAAACTTCCCAAGTGAAAAAACGTACAGTGTCCATGGATTGTGTATTCCAGCCCTGTTCAGTGAAAATGTGTGGTCACGTGTGCTGCCCTTTCTGGGAGCTATGTGGGGCAAACAATTGACCCACATGATCTGGTACATTGCAGGCAGCTAATCCAAATCATTTAGCAATCTACTGTTTACTTCATGTACTAGTCATCATCTGTAATTTGAATTTCTAAATTAAGTTTAGTCAATTACAAGTAGTTATTGAGCACTTGTTATGGATCATCAATTACCACCATGTTAGACTGTGGAGATTACAAAGCAATCATAAGATATATTCCTAGGTTTAAGGGAGTTTGGATAATAATTGATGATGAAACCAACAATGCATTTGAGATAATCAGTAAACAATTAAATAGTTAATTTTGCAAAATAGAATATAAGTATGGTAATTAAGTGATAGTAAAATTATGGGTGAATATAGTCTGAGAAAATTTTATAGATTGGATAGGAATTAATATGTGCCTAGAATAATGGGTAGGACTTTATGAATTTAGGAGAAAAGACAGTCAATATAATTGAAAGTCACACGTTTTAATCCTTTCTAAAGAGGATATTTAATATAAAATGAAGGAGAATAGAGAAAAGAAGGAAATAAAGTTAGGGCAAGATTACAGAGGACCATGAGAGTTTAACAGAGGAGCCTATTCTATAATAAAAACATAATAAAATAACACAAAAATAATATCGAAGCAGAGCCTGAAGTTAGGCAGACCATCTAGAAGTGAGATAAGATCACTTATTTTGTTTTATGGTGATAGCTGTGAGTATTGAAAGACCCTGACCATATGAACTGTCATGTCATGAGCAGTTCTTGGACCAGGAGATTTATTTGGATTCTAGCCCTGGCTCTTGTCTGCTCTGGAAGTATGTCCTAGAGCAAATCATTTGCTTTCTCTAGGATTTAGCTCATCTTCACAATGATGTCTTCATCATCATATTCTCTGAGGTTTCTTCTAGCTTGAGACTGGTAAAGTTGATATAACCCATACTGAAGAAAATCCTTACTATTAGACTTTGTGACAGAAAGGATAAAAGAATAGAAGGGAGTAAAAACCCAGAGATCCCACTAATACTTCTAGCCTGCTTTTATGAATTTAGAATCCAAAATTTATTGTAAGAATTTTATGGGTTGTGTGGGATAGGTGCAGTATTAAAAATTAAATCCTAGAGCTGAAATATGTGTTTAGTTTGTTTAAGAAAGGTAATTTGCTTATCACACTTTTCATATATTGGGTTTATATGTATTTTTGCAGTGAAGCTGTAGTGAAAAAGTAGTGTTTTTTTTTTTGTAGTGCATTAGAAAATGTGGTTATATGGCATATTGGACAGAGTAGTTCTGTTATACTCTGGAAATTAATTGTGAATTTCAGCAAAGCTGATTCCCTGCTGTGTGAAATGGGAAACCTGAAGAAGAAGAAAGATCTGTCAAGGGAGTAAGTGATCTCAATGCTTTGATTAACAGGCAGCCAGGTGTTAAATTTAATTGCCTCTAGAAAAAAAAGGAAATTTTTCTTTTCAGTCTCACACTTCCTAATCATGGCGAACTTTTGCAGGAGGAAGAAAGGATATGGTATATATGTTGAAAACATATTTTAAAGAAACATGTTCATGGTAGAGATTTAAATTATCATTTTTTGTCTTAATATATTTTATTATAAAATATATAAAACACAGAATAGAGAGTAATAAACCAAATAATCACACTTATCCTATTCAATTTTTAAAATATTAACATTTATAAGGTTTACTTCAGATTAATTTCTTAAGAAGCGAAATACTACAGATCAAAGTGAAACACGCAAGATACTCACCTTGATATTATTCCTGTTTTTCTCTGAGAAATTTAGTATCTTATATTCATTTTGTTCATCACAGAGAGGGAGAGACCATGCTTATGGCAACATATAACTTCTATGTATTTACATATAAAAATATACAATATGACATTTTATATTGCATATTGATCATTTCTTTTGAATGAATGTTTATATAATTTATAAAACTGATATTAGACTTTCATTTTAAATAATGTTGATGGAAATTATCTGTACAGATACAGATGACTCTGTTTTATTGCAGGTATGAATATGACATCAATTATTCATTTTCTTTCCAATGAGCATTCGAGTTTTTTCTATTTTTTGTTATCAATTATATGAACACTTCTGTTTATATTTCCATGAAGATGTGTTAGAACTTCTTCGTACCTCTACAGGTAGAGAGGCTGCTCTAAGAACACATACTCTTCTATTTTATCTTTTACTCACCAATTGCTTCCAAAGAGATTTTATTATTATCCGAACAGGCTGTTCTATGATTTCTTACTTTTTCATATCTCCGCCATTAATTGAATGTTCCAATATTTAAATTTTGTCAATCTGTCATGTATTTCTTTTGAAAATCTCACTTTGCTTAATTTGCACTTTCCGGTTAGAGTGAAATTAAAATATTTTAATCCATTTCTTGGCTATTCTGGTTTCCTTTTCTATAAATTGCATTTTTATAGTCCTTGCCAATATTTCACTAAATTATATACCTTTTCATAATTAGTACTACCAGTATTTTAAAATAATTATTGATGCTTACTCTTCATTTGTGATTTTCTTTGCAAATATATTTTATGACATGATTTTGAAAACTTTTAAATGTTTTTTTTGCACACAGCAAGTTAAATGAACTCATATTTATCATTATTTCTTCTACATAACATGTTTTTCATAAATATATATATTATATTTCATATATTTCATATATTTCATATATTATATAATATATGTTATGTAATATATAATACATTACATATATATGTAAATATATTACATATATTATATATAACATAATATATGTAATATGTTACATATATTATATAACAACATATGTAACATGTTACATATATTATATATAACAATATATGTAATATATAATGTATAATATATGTAATATATATTACATATATAATATATTATATATAACAATATATGTAATATATAATATATGTAATATATATTACATATATAATATATAATAGATTATATATTGCATATACTACATGTGTAATATATGTAATATATATTTTACATATAGTTCATATATTATATATACATTTATGTATAATATATAGTATATGTTATAAATATATTACATATATATATTCCATATATATTCATATATATATATATTCCCATTTTCTAAATAAGTTTATGTTGGGGTCTATGTCAAAAAAATGGAAAGCATTAAAATGTTGATTATAATTGCATTAATTTTATAGGTTAGTTTAGAAATAATTTTGTCTTCGTGACACTATTTTTTCCACGAACATAATATGTATCTTCACTTGGTCAGGTATTTTTCTGTTCTTGAATAATGCCTTTATATCTTTTATTAGACTTACAATTGGTACATACGAAAATTTTATTATTATAACATTTTCTAATTACCTATTGCTGAATTATAAAAATGCTATCATTATTTGAAGGTTGAACTTGTACCAGAAAAACTGCCGAATGCACTAAATTTTATTGTCTTATCCTGACATTTTTATAGAAATTGTATTTTGTGCACATAGGGATCATATTTACCTCTTTATTTTCAAGTATGTTTCATTTATCTTTATTTGTCTTAAAACCCTGGCTAGAATTTATTGTAACATTTTGTGATCTTTTTTGTAGATTGCTTGGGATTTTCGACATAGATAGATCAACTGCAGTTAGGGAATGTTTTATGTCTTTCTGATCTCTAAGCCTTTTATTTCTTTTTCATGCATTATGACGCTCATCAGAACTTCTATTAGTGTGTTAAATAGCACTAGCAAGCGTAGACATCTTTGTGTTTTTCCTGATCTTAGGGAGGAAATATTCAGACTTTCACAATCATATATGATTTTAGTTGTAGGATTTTTGAGGATGCTTCTTATGTCTTAGAAGAATTTCCCCTGTATTTCTAGTATTCTGAAAGTTTTTATATTATGATTAAGTTTTGAATTTTTTCAAATGCATTTTCTGAAAAATGTGAAATGTTCATGTATTTTTTTATTTATCTTGTTAATATGGTGAATAATATTAATTGATTTTAAAATATTAAACCATCCTCATATATCTGGAATAATCCCAAAAGATTCAACATCTGTTGGAGAAAAATACGTTTTCTAGATTGTTGCTTTATAAGCATATTTGTAAAAAAAAAAAAAAAGAAAAAGAAAAAAAGAAAAGAAAGAAAGAGAGAATCCCTCTTCACCAATACAGAATAAATTCAATCAACTATTGTATTCCTTTGGGCTAGTAGGCTTATCTTTATATATTTCACATCCTTGCAACTTTCTTTCAAGAGTGATTTCATAGCACTATTGTGTCAATGATCTTTTTGCCCATATAAATCTATTTCTTTTTACTTAAATAATTTGTCCTGTCTTTTAGGATATCCTGAATCTCGACTTCTCTGAAGAAGCTAAAGAAGTTTTCACCATGTCTGTATCCTGGTATGTTCATAATTATGCAATTAGGCAAATTGAGATCTAGCATTTGTTATCTTGTCATTTTATGTACTTAAGTTTTGCCTTCTGCTTTGGTTCCACCTAAGTTAAAATAGAATATGGGTGTATTACTCAATGTTGTTTAAAGCATTCTAGTTGATACCAATATGCAGACAAGTCTTAGAACTAAAGCTCAAATTTCAACATGTGAAGGAATCATCAGGAGGGCTAGATAACATGAAAATTTCTGGGCTCAATCTCCAGAGTTTCAGATTTGGTAGAAATTTAGACGTGCAGAACCCAATTATTTGCATTTATAACTAGTTTCCAGGTGTTCCTGATGCTGCTGGTCTGGGGACCATAGTTCAATACAGTGGTCCCAGATAAACTTTATCTGGTATTAGCGTTCCACTAGAGAGTATTGAAAAGAAAGTATTGCACAGTAAGAGCGAATAGCAGATGTCTTATTATAACAATTACACCATAAGAGCAATGAACTTTTGTTTGGTGTTTTGCTTTTAACAAAGCACTTATTTTGGGTAAAAGTAATCTTGTGAGTTAAATACTAATTCTATATTTATTTTTTCAAAACTGAAAGTTGGAACTCATAAAGCTGACTGCATTCTCCAAAGTTGCCCTGTAAATAAGCTGCAGATTGGGTGTTGAATCTAGGCCTTCTCACCACACATTTCTGTACTTCATTTAATATCCTAAAGCAAATGCTTATATATATATATAATTGTATTTTATCCCCACCAGCAAGCTCATAAGATGAGAAAGTATTAATTTCTTCTTGATATAGATGTAGAAATTGATATACAGAAAAATAATAACCCTGACATAAATAGTCTCCAGCCTTGGCTTCAACTGTTGTGACATTTTGGGTTACCATGTTTCAGTAGCATGCCAAGGTAGAGGGCAGTGGGAGTGACCCACACTTAGTACTAGCAAAAAATGAATATATTGTGTTAAATAATTTAAAAGGAACTTAGTTAATCCGCTTTTTATTATCACCACCTGTTGGAAATTCTGTGCAATGTCAGTGATAAAATTCTCCTGCTAGAGCGGAATGCTCAGACTATCCCCATGTCCTATATACCACTACTGTGTTTCATAAGAAATACTATTTTCCAATAAGAATATGGGCAGGCCTCAGTTTGCATGCTTCCAAAATGCATAAATTATAGGTACAGAATTAGCTAAATAATCAGTGCCCCCAATAACATGGCTCAAATTTCAATTAGAACAGTGTATTATTATAAATGTGAATAACTGAATAATTGCCAGGTGTCCAGTTTACAGGTCACTATCTACATACCAGTTGTACACATACCCAGTGACCAATCACATCACCCTTTTTCTGGGTCAGCCAGTAACTGGTCACAACACATTGGTTATGCAGTTCACACACAGACAGCAAAGCATACAGTTGTTCTGCCTCCTTGACTCTCAGTGGCAAACCCACATGATATTTTACAAAAATACACAATTGAAAGAGGAAATTGGTCAACAAAGATGAAGGTTCAGCAAAGAAATAAAAAGTCGTAATGCTGGAAGTGAAATTCAAATAGAATATAAATGAAGTTATAGAATAAGTAGCTGACTGGTGATATTCACACTGCTGCTATTCAGAAAGTTTACATATGCTTCAAGAGGAACTGAGTAAAGATGAATTTATCAACAAAAATGATGAATATGATAGTAACAATAAGGATGAAGATTTCTCAGAATGTGACACTGACAAAAACTTCACATTAAGGGAATTCTAGGAGATTTTTTTTTACATTGAAAATATGAAAGATCACATGTTAGAGGCTGATACAAACTTAGAAAAAAGTATGACAGTTCACCAAGGTGTAGAAAAGATGTTTATCCCATATCATTAAGTTATTCTCTAAGAAGAAGGCAAGCACTGTTCAAATAAATTTGATCAGATTTTCACAAAGAAATAAATATATTAATTCTCAATGTTTTAATAGTTTAAACTAGAATGTACTCAATATATTTTTATCTTAAAAATCTTTATATATTTGTAATCAACAGTAAGAGAGCTTTAAATGTTTTGCAAAACTTTAAAAGGTTGAGGAACAAAATATTTAAATGATAACTTTTCTCATTGATTGTTAAGATCCATTCACATGGTTTCAGCTTTCAGGTGTTCTTTATGATCTCTCACTATTGTTCAAAGTAAGAACTTTCTAACATGTAGTAAATAATATCAAAAAAGTGTTTATTCTTTGTAAAGGGAGCTGACTGTATTGATGACAGTCATTAATCTCTATTGGTAGGAAGAGGAAAGAAGGGGTTTAATTTCTTATCGAAGCCATCCTATTTTGATTTTATGAGTAATGTTTTGGATTCCTGGCAAAATTTCGTTAGCTAAGAAGTAAGTTCAACTTTATAATTTATTAGTGGGAGCAATTTTTTAAATGAAATACTTCAAACCCACATAAAACTATGGAAAAAATTAACAAAAATCAATTTCAATGTTAACATTGTGCCATATTTGCTTTATATTATTACCTTTAAGAAATAAAACTCTATACTTATTGTAGCTGAGACTTTATACTCTTTCTTTTTCACTTAGAGGTAGTAACTACCCTAAGTTTGGTGTGCATTGAGAGGAGTAATGTTTGTGAAAAATATGATGTTTGAAAGGAGCATTAGCTTTGGAATGAGACAGGCTATGTTTACATATGGAATCTACCACGTCATAGCTGGAGGCAAGTCATTTAACTTCTTTGAGCTCCAATTTTCTCATGTACAAAATGGGAAAAATCCTATCTCACAGAGTTGTGTGAGAATCAGAAATAATTGATATAAAGCTTTTCACACTTAAGAAATTCAATATATGATGGTTATTAATGCTGCTGTTATTGTTTTGTCTACTGTCCACTTAGGAACAGTTAAAATAGAGAGATAGATGTAAGGTTTCCTGACATAGATTGTTCTTTCTCTTTAACTAACCCACAGCTCTTCCCCTAATCACATGGAGTTATTCCTCACTTTCATGTTATCTTCCAGTTTTGAAAGCAGCTGTGGCTAAGCGGCTCACTGCAGTCTCAGAAACAGTTCTACCCTGAAGCTGACAGTAGCCTTACAGCAAATAATAATATGAAGTGAAGTTCTGGGTTGGAAATTCTGCATTAAAGAGAAAATAATTCTGTATAATCATTGAAGGTTGGATCCCTTGTCAGCTTCTATATGTGTCAGGCAATTTACCATTTGCGGCATTATTTCCCCTGCCTCCAAAGTTGTGAGACAGAGTTTGCTGAATGCATTTGTTTGGCATCAAGTATTATTTGCCCTCTTCTTGTCACAACCCTATAGTCTTGCTTAAATAGAAAAAAAAGGGAGACATCCCAAAATGTCCCTGGCATTGGGAGATGTGTTTCAGTACCAACACAGCTAGACGGGCATTTTTAACATCTTTCTCAAAGCAAACATACTTTGTTTCCTCCTATAGACTTCATTGGCAGTCTGGGCCCATTCCAACTAATCAATAAATAAAGCTCAGTTAAGCCACATTTATTTCCAGAAGCAAATAGCAATCAGTGCATTACTGTGGGAGCTCAGGCCCTGTCCATCAGCTGAATCGTAAACAATGAAGGTTGGGGCTTTGAGACTTCAATGGGAAGGGAAACTGCTGCCTCAAAGGCAGAAATGGACCAGATCACATAGATTTCTGTATCATTCTGCTTAACTATCCAGAGAATAAGTTCAACTCTGCATTTTACTTAAAATGAATAGATACCTACTTCTTTGATCTTTTACCAAGACTGTTTTTTGTTTTATTTTTTAATGGTTTTGTAGCAGTTAACAACTTTAAAAAACATTTGATAATTATCTGCGATTTTAGATACTTTTACATATTTTATCTCATTTAACTGATATCCATACGAAATAAAAAAGAGCCCAAGTTTACAGTGGTGACAAGCTGTGTGTTAATTACTCAATTACCAGTTTATTAAAATAATTTATTTGCTTGATTTATCTTTTGAACTACATTGTAATCTCCTGAAAGGCATAGAGCAAGTCTTATTCAACTCATAGCCTTCATAGAATTTTCCTTGGTAGTTGCTCAGGAAATATTTATTTATGGAGTGAACAGACTAAAGAGTTAAGATTAATTTAGAGATTCTCAGAAGTAGTTACTGATTTTCACAATCTTGCTCTCTAAAAGTAAACGCACCTGATTTTCATTTTAATGTAGTAGAATCAAGAGACACTGCTACAAAATAGCTCAGTGAGATTTGGCAAGCCATTTCACTTATTTGGGCTTCATTTACTTCATGAAAGGGGAGGAAAAGATAATTAGAATGAGAATGTCTCTTCTAGTTCTAAAATTTTAGATAATTTCCTTTGGAAAGAGCTGGAACAAAGTTTGCTTTCTTCAAAATGTAACTCTTAAGCATTTTTTGTTCTGATGGTACCATGTGACATATCACTGTGGGTCAAATGTAGCAGTTAACAACAAGAGATACAAGGTATAAGGCTAAGAAAGAGCTAATTATAACATCCTTTTTTGAAAGCCCAGAATCCTTGGTACCACCTAAGCATCATCAACAAATACAATAATGACTATGCCATGATTTCTTATGCAGCAATTACATTAGCAGAGTACCGCTGAGAATCAGGATTTCAATAAAAGAGGGCCTTTCTTAGCTGTTGTAATTTAAGAAGTTGTATATAGAATTATTCATTTATAATTAACCTGTCATCCTAGATTGCACATCCCATGAGGGCAAGAATAAATCTCTCATGTTTCCCACAGGATGGTTTCTGTAACATTTAATGCACTCACTGTGTGTACATATTATGATATGAATATACACTAAAACTCAAACATTGGTTTACCTGCTATATTTGGTAGATTTTAATCCATTCAAATATTTTAACTTATATTCACAGACATACAATGTAAGTGGAATTGCTGAGTGGAGCCATAAACCTGCTGCTTCACACCCTAGAGTTGTGTATTCACAAGTCAATACGTAGCATTAGTTCAATAGCAAATCAATGCTCCAAGCTGCCGTGGAGAATGACTGTTTATATTTTAAGCCCTCAGGGGCTTCCTAACAATGAGTTCTGTATATCTCATGGAGCCTGTTTTTTCAAGTCAGAGTATCAAAACACTTATTTTTAAAATATAGTGAAAATCAATCTAGTTCTTGTTTTTTTCACTTGAAGAAAAACATACACACAAAAATGTCATATATGTATGTTTGTGTCATTAACTGCATCATGGGAAAATGGCAGTGAGATGCTAGCATAGGAGTTGCTCATTTCAAACATCATTTTGGCTTCAGTATGGTGAATAATTTGGCAAGGAGCAAATCAAAATGCAGAGGGACCAGAGATAATGCATAAGCAATAAGTAGTTCATGCAAGAGCTGACTACAGTGGCGGCAGTTAATGGCTCATAACTTTGAAGTGGAAAGAAGCAGGTACATTTGAAAGATGTCTGGGTTGTAGAAGTCATTTTGCTTGGTGGTTGATAGGGTGTATGGTAAAAGGAAGGTTTAAAATATGACTTCAGTGTATCTGATTTGAGGTTTATAAAGGTCAGTTGAAGTCATTTACATACAAAGTTTAATGTATTGTCCATTAATTTAAACTTACTAGCCTGAATATTCAAATTTTTCATTATCACTTATTTTTTGTCTACTTCTTTGGACAAAATCAACATGTATTCAAGGCTCTGTTTCTTTTTTCTTTGTTACTTAGGGAGCAATATTTTATTTTGTAACTTTCATTTATTATAAATAATACTCTGATTTTTACCAAATTTTCTAAATTGTTAAAAATCAATGCTTTTTTTCTCTTTTCCTCTATTTGCAAAAGAAAAAGATGTGCTAGGTATTTCTTTGATGCATTATTGTTGTTATCATTTATTATGAGAATCTTTGTCATTTACCAATAACATTTTAAAGAAATATATTTTGGTTTTAACACGTTTTATTTTACTTTAGTTAAATATTTGTACTCTTCTTTTTATATTTTCCTATAATTTTTAATAAAAAGCTTGCTTTTTGATATTTTTCGCAGTGATTTTTGAACATATCAAGAGTTTTCTTTAAGTGTTTTCAAAACATTGTTGAATCTATATTCTCTGATTATCAAAATAAGAAAATAAAATACATATTTTTATTCTTCTTCAAAGATGAGGAATTAATATATTCTATACTGGTGATGGCAAACATAAGCTGATTAGTAGTATTGCCCCAGAAGCTTTTAAAAATCCTGACGCCCGGGCCATACCCCCTATCAATTAAATCACACATTTGAGAGTGGAAACCAGGAATCCACATTAAAAAGAAAACAAAAAAGAGAGAGAGAGAATTAGATCATCATGGCGGACCGGAGGCAGGACTAGATTGCAGCTCCTGACACAGCAGCATCATGGGGAAGTTCTCATTGTGATTTTTATCTCCAGATTGACTGCAAGAACAAACCAGCAATCCCGAAAGGACCCACAGACCCTCTGAAGGAATTGGATAGCTCCTGGAGGACCTAGGAGACATCTCAAATACTGTGAGTGCACCAACTACAGAGGAGGGAAAGGGAGAGCCTCCTCTCCTGAACACACACCCTTACTGGAGAAAGGTGTGTTTGTTTGCAGGAGAAGTTTCCTACCTTACCTAAGAGCTGAGTCAATTTAGAAAGCCAAGTGAATTCAGGGGTAGAGGAAGGAGCAGAAAGAGGAAGGAGCTTCCTGGGTTCCCAAGCAGGCCATTTCTGCCTGGCACCACAGGAATCCATCCAGGAGCGGGGGGCCGGAGGGTGGGGTAAAACTCCACAGGGAGAAGGAATTCTCTAGCTGAACTGTGTGACAATTTGAAATGGGTGAGAAACCTCCTGGCCAGAACTTAGGGGAAGGTGTGTAAATCTGTAAGCAGACTCCACAGGTTGGGGAAGAACGAAGCCCTTTTCTTTCACAGCTGGGATGTGGCTAGCCTGGGGCAAGTTTTCAAGCCCCACTCACCCACCTTCTGGAAACAGGCTCAGGGCTGTTAAGAGGGGGCTTGGTGGGAGTGAGACCAGCCCTTTGGTTTTCATGGGAGCTGGGTGAGGCCTGTGACTGTCAGCTTTCCCCCACTTCCCTGACAACCTGCATGACTCAGCAGAGGCAGCCATAATCCTCTGAGGTACACAACTCTAGTGACCTGGGAACCTCACCCCCATCCCCCACAGCAGCCCCAGTAAGACCCCCCCCCAAGAAGAGTCTGAGCTCAGACACACCTAGCCCTGCCCCAACCTGATGGTCCTTCCCTACTCACCCTGAGTAGGGAACATAATCTTGGAAGTTCTAGGACCCCACCTACCACTGGTTCCTTTTCATACTACCACAGCTGATGCTCTCTGGATAGCACCACCTCCTGGCAGGAGGCCAATCAGCACAAAAATAGAATATTAAACCACCAAAGCTAAGATCTCTCACGGAGTTTATTGCACCCCCCACCACCTCCACTGGAACAGGTGCTGGCATCCAGAGCTGAGAGACCCATAGATGGTTCACATCATAGGACCCTGTGCAGACAACCCCCAATACCAGCTCAGAGCTGGGTAGACCTGCTGGGTGGATAGACCCAGAAGAGAAACAGCAGTTACTCCAGTTCATCTCATAGAAAGCCACATCTATAGGAAAAGGAGGAGAGTACTACATCAAAGGAATGTTAGATATGAGTTCTAAATTTCTTTTCAAAGGATCAATATGTCAGTATGTTCAATTCTTTGCCTTCTACTTTTAAACTTAACTTCCTCATAAAGCAATCTTTTTCAATTACCTGCTCCACCCTGACTCATTTTGATTACCTGCTCCACCCTGACTCATTCTGATTACTTGCTCCACCCTGACTCATTCCAATTACCTGCTCTGTCATAACCATTTTTCCTGCCAAACCACTCACCCCATTACTCTCTTTAAATTTAGCCAATCAGAATTCATTTAGCCTGTGTGGTCTAACCTTAGCCAATAGGGGAACAACACAGCAGGAGTGGCCACATGTGTTAGGGATAAGAACCCCTTCCCCTCCTTTGTCTAAGTATGCACTCACCATTGCTCCATCTGTAAGGGTGCACCCTTCTACAGAAGTAACTTGCCTTGCTGAGAATTAAAGCTAAAATTGTATATTCAAATGCTATTTCTTTTGTGGCAACGAAACTTTATTTATAACAGGAACACCCTGTGGGACAAAAGAATCCGAACAACAGCCTTCAGCCCCAGACCTTCCCTCTGACAGGGCCTACCCAAATGAGAAGGAACCAGAAAACCAACCCTGGTAATATGACAAAACAGGGCTCTTCAACAACCCCCCAAAATCACACTACTTCACCAGCAACAGCTCCAAACCAAGAAGAAATCCCTAATTTACCTGAAAAAAAAATTCAGGAGGTTAGTTATTAAGTTAATCAGGGAGGCACCAGAGAAAGGTGAAGCCCAACACAAGGAAATCCAAAAAATGCTACAAGAAGTGAAGGGAGAAATATTCAAGGAAATAAATAGCTTAAAGAAAAAATAACATAAAATTCAGGAAACATTGAACGCACTTATAGAAATGCAAAATGCTTTGGAAAGTCTCAGCAATATACTTAAACAAGTAGAAAAAAGAAATTCAGAGCTCGATGACAAGGTCTTCAAACTAACCCAATCCAACAAAGACAAAAGAAAAAGAATAAGAAAATATGAACAAAGCATCCAAGAAGTCTGAGATGATGTTAAACGAACAAACCTAAGAATAATCGGTGTTTGTGAGGAAGAAGAGAATTCTAAAAGCTTGGAAAACATATTTGGGGGGATAATTGAGGAGAACTTTTCTGGCTTTGCTACAGACATACACATCCAAGTACAAGAATCACAAAAAACACCTGGGAAATTCTTTGCAAAAATATCATTGCCTAAACACATTTTCATCAGGTTATCCAAAGTTAAGATGAAGGAAAGAATCTTAAGAGCTGTGAAACCACGGAGCCTATAAAGGAAATCCTGTCAGATTAGCAGCAGATATCTCAGCAGAAACCTTACAAGCTAGAAGGGATTGAGGCCCTATCTTAAGGCTTCTCAAACAAAACAATTATCAGCCAAGAATTTTGTATCCAGAAAAACTAAGCATCATATATGAAGGAAAGATACAGTCTTTTTGAGATAAACAAATGCTGAGAGAATTCACCACTACCAAGCTACCACTACAAGAACTGCTAAAAGGAGCTCTAAATCTTGAAACAAATCCTGGAAACACATCAAAACAGAACCTCTTTAAAGGATAAATCACACAGGAGTTATAAAACAAAAATTCAATTTAAAAAGCAAAAACAAAAAACAAAACCAAAGTACACAGGCAACAAATAGCATGGTGAATACAACAGTACCTCACATTTTAATACTAACATTGAATGTAAAGGCCTAAATGCTCCACTTAAAAGATACAGAAACATGGAATGGATAAAAATTCACCAACTGACTATCTGCTGCCTTCAGGAGACTCACCTATCACATAAAGACTCACATAAAGTAAAGAGGTGAAAAAAGGCATTTCATGGAAATGGGCACCAAAAGCGAGTGGAGGTAGCTATTCTTATATAAGACAAAAAAAAAACTTCAAAGCAACATCAGTTAAAAGAGACAAAGAAGGACATTATATAACAGGAAAAGGTCTTGTCCAACAGGAAAATATCACAGTCCTAAACATAAATGCACCTAACACTGGAGCTCCCAATTTACAAAACAATTACTAATAGACCTAAGAAATGAGATAGACAACAACCCAATAATAGTGGGGGACTTCAAGGATTTAAACTATGCCTTGCAACAAATGGACTTAACAGACATATACAGAACATTTTATCCAACAACCACAGAATACACATTCCATTCAACATCACATGGAACTTTCTCCAAGACAGACCATATAATAGACCATAAATGAACCTCAGTGAATTTAAGAAAATTGAAATTAAATCAAGCACTCTCTCAGACCACAGCAGAATAAAACTGGAAATCAACTCCAAAAGGAACCTTCAAAATCCTGCAAATACATGGAAATTAAGCAACCTACTCCTGAATGGCCATTGAGTCAAAAACAAAATCAAGATGGAAATTAAAAAATTATTTGAACTGAATAACAATAATGATACAACCTATCAAAACCTCTGGGATACAGCAAAGGTGGTGCTAAGAGGAAAATTCATAGCCCTAAATGCCTACATCAAAAAGGCCAAAAGAGCACAAACTGACATTCTAAGGCCATGCCTCAAAGAACTAGTAAAACAAGAACAAACCAAACCCAAACACAGCAGAAGGTAGGATTAACCAACATCAGAGAAGAACTAAATGAAACTGAAACAAAAAACTCAATAAAAAACTGAAACAAAAAGCTGGTTCTTTGAAAAGATAAATAAAATTGATAGACCATTAGCAAGATTAACCAAGAAAAGAAGAAAGTCCAAATAGCCTCACTAAGAAATGAAACAGGAGATGTTATAACTGACACCACAAAAGATCATTCCAGACTACTATGAACACTTTTATGCATATAAATAAAAAAAGCCTAAAATAAATGGATAAATTCTGGAAAAATACAACCTTTCTAGCTCGAATCAGGAAGAATTAGATACCCTGAACAGACCAATAACTAGCAGCAAGAGTGAAATGATAATTAAAAAATTACCAATAAAAAATGTTCAGAACCAGATGGATTCACAGCAGAATTCTACCAGACATTCAAACAATTGATACCCATCCTTTTTGACAATATTCCACAAGATAAAGAAAAAAGAAACCCTCCCTAATTAATTCTATGAAGCCAACATCACCCTAATACCAAAACTAGGAAGAACATAATCAAAAAAGAAAACTACAGACTGATATCCTTGATGAACATTGATTCTAAAATCCTTAATGGAATACTAGCTAACCAAACCCAACAACATCTAAAAGATAATCCACCATGATCAAGTGGGTTTCATACCAGGGAAGCAGGGATGTTGTAACATCCACAAGTCAATAAATGTGATACATCACATAAAAAGAATAAAAAAACAAAAATCACATCATCATCTCAATAGATGCAGAAGAAGCATTAGACAAAATCCAGCATCAATTTATGATTTAAACTCTCAGCAAAATCAGTATACAAGGGACATAACTCAATGTAATAAAAGCCATCTATGGCAAACCCACAGACAACCTAATACTGAATGGGGAAAAGTTGAAAGCATTCCCTCTGAGAACTGGAACAAGACAAGGATACCCACTCACCACTCCTCTTCAACGTAGTACTGGAAGTCCTAGCCAGAGCAATCAGACAATAGAAAGGCATAAAGGTCATCCACATTGGTTAAAAGGAAGTCAAACTGTCACTGTTTTTTGTCGATATGATTGTTTACATTGAAAACCCTAAAGCCTCCTCCAGAAAGCTCCTAGAATTGATAAAATAATTCAGCAAAGTTTCTGGATACAAGATTAATGTAAACAAATCAGTAGCTCTTCCATACACCAACAGCAACCAAGCAGAGAATCAAATCAAGAACTCAACCCTGGCCAGGCACGGTGGCTCATCCCAGCACTTTGGGAGGCCAAGGTGGGCAGATCATGAGGTCAGGAAATTGAGACCATCCTGGCTAATACAGTGAAACCCCATCTCTACTAAAAATACAGAACACTTTGCCAGGCATGGTGGCAAGTGCCTGTAGTCCCAGCTACTCGGGAGGCTGAGGCAGGAGAATGGTGTGAACCCAGGAGGCGGAGCTTGCAGTGAGCTGAGATCGTGCCACTGCACTCCAGCCTGGGTGACAGAGCAAAACTCCATCTCAAAAAAAAAAAAAAAGAAAAAAAAGAAAAAGAAAAAAAACCTTAGGAATATAGCTAACCAAGGAGTGAAAAGACCCCTACTACAAAGAAAACTACAAAACACTGCTGAAAGAAATCGCAGATGACAAAAACAAACGAAAACACATCCCATGCTCATGGATAGGTAGAATCAATATTGTGAAACTGACCATACTGCCAAAAGCAATCTACTAATTCGACGAAATTCCCATCAAAATATCACCATCATTCTTCACAGAATTAGAAAAAACAATTCTAAAATTCATATGGAACCAAAAAAGAGCCCACCTAGTCAAAGCAAGACTAAGCAAAAAGAACACATCTGGAGGCATCATGCTACCTGATATCACACTATCCTATAAGGCCATAGTCACCAAAACAGCATGGTACTGGCATAAAAATAGACATACAGACCAAGGGAACAGAGTTGAGAACCCAGAAATAAAACCAAATAGGTATAGCCAACTGATCTTCAACAAAGCAAACAAAAACATAAAGTGAGGAAAGGACACCCTTTTCAACAAATAGTGCTCAGATAATTGGCTAGCTACATGTAGGAGAATGAAACTGGATCATTATTTCTCATCTTATACAAAAATCAGTTCAAGATTGATTAAGGACTTAAACCTAAGACCTGAAACTATAAACATTCTAGAAGATAACATTGGAAAAACCCTTCTAGACATTGGCTTAGGCAAGAATTTCATGACCAAGAGCCCAAAAGCAAATGCAATAAAAACAAAGATAAATATCTTGGACCTAATTAAACTAAAGAGCTTTTGCATGGCAAAAGGAACAGTCATCAGAGTAAATAGGCAACCCACAGAGTGGGAGAATATTTTCACAATCTATACATCTGACAAAGGACTAATATCCAGAAACTACAATGAACTCATATCAGTAAGAAAAAAACCAAACAATCCTATCAAAATGTGGGCTGAGGACATGAATAGACAATTCTCAAAAGAGAAGATATACAAATGGCCAACAAACATATGAAAAAATGCTCAACATCACTAACGATCAGGGAAATGCAAATCAAAACCATAATGCGATACGACCTTACTCCTGCAAGAATGGCCATAATCAAAAAATCAAAAATCAGTAGATGTTGGCATGGGTGTGGTGATCAGGGAACATTTCTATACTGCTGGTGGGAACATAAACTAGTATAGCCACTATGGAAAACAGTGTACAGATTGCTTAAATAACTAAAAATAGAACTACCATTTGATCCAGCAATCTCACTACTGGGTATCTACCCAGAGGAAAAGAAGTCATTATATGAAAAAGATACTTGCACACCCTTGTTTATAGCAGCATAATTCACAATTGCACAGTCGTGGAGAGCCAACCCAAATGCCTATCAATCAACGAATGGATAAAGAAACTATGGTATATATATATATGATGGAATACTACTCAGCCATAGAAATGAATGAATTAACAGTATTTGCAGTGACCTGGATTAGACTAGAGACTATTATTCTAAGAGAAGTAACTCAGGAATGGAAAAACAAACATTGTATGTTCTCACTGATATGTGAGAGCTAAGCTTTATAGCTTAAGATGCAAAGGCTTAAGAATGATACAGTGGACTTTGGGGACTTGTGGGGCAGAGTGAGAGAGGGGCCAGGGATAAAAGACTACAAATATGGTGCAGTGTATACTTCTTGGGTGATGGGTGCACCAAATTCTCACAAATCACCACTAAAGTACATACTCATGTAACCAAATACCACCCGTACCCCAATAACTTACTGAAAAAAAATTAAAAAAATTTTAAAAAAGAAAAAAGAAAAATAAATTCCTCAAGTGATTTCGATATTCTGCTATGAGAAGCATCAATTCCTCTTATCTCTCAGGTTTCCTACAATCCTTTTCAAGGCATCTCACAAATCCAGTCTAAGTATTTTGTTCCAAATCTATTACAATAAGCTACTCCAAAATTTGGTATCTTAAATTGGTAATCATTTTATTCTATTTCAGTGTGCCATAGGTTAGGAATTTGGGCAGTTTTCAAGGGAGTGAATTTTTCATTACATGTAACATCGCAGACATGACATGGGGTTATTCTGCTGGCCGTTGACTGGTCTGGAGGATCCAGATGGCTTTACTCACACATCAGGGTGCTTGGCAGAAATGACTGAAAGGCTAGCGTCAACAGAAATTATCTAACCGGGTATCTAATTGTGGCTTCTCTAGTGTATTTTTATTATGTTTGTTTGGTATAAAACTGTAGAATATTCTGTACTGGAGAAATTAAAATATTTTGCTATAATTTTAATAGACAAAAGCATAATTTTTATTTTTTATAGAAAATGTCCATTGAAATGAAATAGCTTTCACTTTTATACTCAGATTTTTTTGTTCTTATTTTCTAATTCTGGAACTTTTTAAAGTATGTCTTTGTTGCTACTTCTATGTGAAATATTCTGATTTCCCTCACATAAAGCCTTTTATTTTTAAAAATAAAACTTTAATTAAAATAAAACATACATAAGGTCACATGAATTGTAAGCACACTGCAAGTTGAATTTTCAGAATGTGAATTACCCAAGAATAAAGGAAATATACATCTATACAAAGATGTGTACGCACGTGTTCATACCAGCTTTTTATTTTAAATAATAGACCAAACTGGAAACTATCCAAAGGTTTACCAGCAGATGAAAGTATAAACCACTGTGGTCCATCCATACATACTATTATATGAATATAGTACTAATATACAAAACGCTAGTATATAATGTACCTAGTATACTTTGTACTATTTAGCAATAAAACTGAGGGGAGAGAGAGACCCTCTCATATTGTTTTATATTGTTTTATACTCAGTACCTGTTTTAAGGAAAAATAACAAGGAAGTTAAGACCAAAGACAGGCAGCCTGGCGCCAGGCCCAAATCCAGGCCTGGGCCTGGCTGGCCTAAACCCAGTAGTTAAAAATCAACTCATAACTTAGAAACTGATGTTATTCATAGATTCCAGACATTGTATAGAAGAACATTGTGAAACTCCCTGCCCTGTTCTGTTTCTCTCTGACCACCAGTACATGCAGCCCGTCACGTACCATCTGCTTGCTCAAATCAATCACGACCCTTTCATGTGAAGTCTTTAGTGTCGTGAGCCCTTAAAAAGGACAGAAATTGTGTATTTGGGGAGCTCAGATTTTTAAGGCAGTAGCTTGCCGATGCTCCCAGCTAAATAAAGCCCTTCCTTCTACAACTCAGTGTCTGAGAGGTTTTGTCATGGCTCGTCCTGCTACAAAACAATAAAGTATTGATGCATGCAACAACATAGGTGAATCTTAATTATACTGAAGGTAAGAATCTAGTCAAAAAAGAATACATACTCAATGATTACATTTACATAAAACTACAAAATGCAAATGATTCTCTACAGTGATGAAAAGTAAATCAATAAGTGCTTATGTTTAAAATGGAGGGGAAAAGGGGAGAAGAGTGCATTCACTAACTTGAGTGTAGTGATAGTCTCATTGGTCTGTACATATGTCAAAACTTATTAACTGATATGATTTAAATATTTACATTTGTTATAAGCTAGTTACACACGAATAAAGTTTTGTTTTGAAATGTACAGATCTGTGTAATGTGCATCCAGATGAAGAAACAGAATGTTACCTGTACCAGAGAAGTCCCCTTCCCCTTTGTGTCTCCTCCCGGTCACTATCTTCCTGCATATCACCAAGGTAACTGTATCTGGATTTCTAACTCCATAGATTAGTTACATCTATTTTTAAACTTTGTGTAAATTTAGTTATACAATATGTGCATTTTTCTGGTTTAATTTGCACAGCATTATGTTTGCGAGATTTATCTATGTGTTGGATTTGTTAATTCTTATGACTGTTTTATTCAACCTTATTGGATTTTATTAAGAAAATTTATATGTCAGTTATCCTGTTGACATGTGGCTATTATGAATCATGCTGCTGTGGACATTCTTACACACGAATTTTGACTGTTTTTCTCTTATATACATGTTGAGAAGTGAAATTGATGAGTGACAGTGTGTATATCACATGTCAGATATGTATTTAAATATTTTAAAAGTACCAAATTGTTTTTCAAAGTGCTTATATTATTTTTATCCCAATCAATGGGGTTTGAGAGTTGAAGTTCCTCTATATCCTTACCAACACATGATCTGGTCAGTCTTTTTCATTTAAATTATTTTTGTGTTAGTCTTTGAATGCATTTTCATTCATCTTTTTTTTTCTTTTTATTTTTTTAAGCTTATTTTAGGTTTGATGATACATGAGCAGGTTTGTTATATAGATAAATTATACATCATGGGGGTTTGATATATTGATTATTTCATCACTCAGGTAATAAGCATACCAACTAATAGGTAGTTTTTCAGTCCTCACTCTCCACCCTTCACCCTCAAGTAGGCCCCAGTGTCTACCACTTCCTTCTTTGTGAACATGTGTCCTCAATGTTTAGCTCTCACTTAAAAGTGAGAACATACAGTATTCTCTTTTATGGCTGTGTAGTATTCCAGGTGTACGTATACCATATTTTCTTTATCCAGTCCACTACTGATGGGCATTTAGATTGATTCCATGTCTTTGTTACTGTGAATAGTGCTTTGATAAACACATGCGTGCACGTCTTTGTGGTAGAACAATTTCTATTTCTTTGAGGATGTACAAATAATGGGATTACTGGGTCAAATGTTAGCAGTTTAAGCCAAACTGCTTTGAACACTGGCTAATTCAGATTTCTACCAGCAGATATAAATATTCCCTTTTCTTTACAACTTCACCAGCACCTGTTATTTTTTAACTTTTTAATAATAACCATTCTGACTGCTGTGAGATGGCATCTCATTCTGTTTTTGATTTATATTTCTCTTATGATCAGTGATGTTGAGCATTTTTTTTGTATGCTTGTTGGCCATGTGTATGTTTTCTTTTTAAAACTGTTTATGTCCTTTGCCCACTTTTTAATGGAGTTGTTTAATTCTTGCTTGGTTAATTTGTTTAAATTCCTTACAGATTCTGGATATTAGACCTTTGTTGGATGCAGAGTTTGCAAATATTTTCTCCTATTCTAAATATTATCTGTTTACTTTGGTAATAGTTTCTTTTGCTGACAGAAGCTCGTTAATTTAATTAATCCCATTTGTCAATTTTTGTTCATGTAGCAATTGTTTTTGAATCTTTGTCATGAAATCTTTGCTACAGCCTATATCAGGAATATTTGTAGGTTTTCTTCTAGCATTTTTATAGTTATATGGTTCCATATGAATGTTAGATTTTTTGTCTAATTAAGTGAAAAATATCATTGATAGTCTGATAGGAATAGCATTGAATCTGTAAATTGCTTTGGGAAGTATGGCCATTTTAAACATATTGATTCTTCCTATCCATTAGCATGGATTTTTTTTCCCATTTATTTCTGTCATCTCTTTTTTTCAGCAGTGTCTTGTAATTTTCATTGTAAAAAATTTTCACCATCCTGATTAGCTGTATTTCTAGTTATTTTCATATGATTATTGTGGATAGGAATATATTCTTGATTTGTCTATCAGATTGAATGTTGTAGCGTATAGAAATTCTAATTTTTGTACATTGATTTTTGTATCCTGAAACTTTGCTGAAGTTGTTTATTAGATCTAGGAGCCTTTAGGCAAAGACTATGGGGTTTTCTAGGTATAAACTCATATCATCTGCAAACAGAGATAGTTTGACTTCCTCTCTTCCTGTTTGAATGCCTTTTATTTATTTATCTTGCCTAATTGGTTGGCTAGGACTTCCAGTAATATGTTGAATAGGAGTGGTGAGAGTGAGCATCCTTATCTTGTTCCAATTCTCAGGGGAAATGCTTCCAGCTTTTACTCATTCAGTATGATGCTGGCAGTGGGTTTATTATAGATGGCTCTTATTATTTGAGGCATGTTCCTCAAAATGCCTAGTTTGTTGAAGGTTCTTTAACATAAAGGAATGTTGAATTTTATTGAAAGCATTTTCTATACCTATTGAGATGATCTTTTTTTGTTGTTGTTAGTTCTCCCTATGTGATAAATCACATTTATTGATTTGCATATGTTGAACCAACCTTGAATCCCAGGGATAAGGACTACAAGATCATGATGGATTCACTTTTAATGTGATGCTGGATTCAGTTTTCTAGTATTTTGTTGGGGATTTTTGCATCAATGTTCTTCAAGGATATTGCCCTAAAGTTTTCATTTTCTGTAGTGTCTCTGCCAGATTTTGGTATCTAAATGACGCTAACCTTGTAGAATGAGTTAGGGGGGAGTCCCTCCTCCTCCATTGTTTGAATAGTGTCAGTAGGATTGGTATCAACTTTTCTTTATACATCTGGTAGAATTTGTCTGTGAATCCATCTGGCCCTGGACTTTTTTCTGTCTGGTAGGCTGTTTATTATTAATTCAATTTTGGAACTTGTTATTGATATGTTCAGAATTTGAGTTTCTTCCTGTTTTAATCTTGGGAGATTGTATGTTTCCAAGAGTTTATCCAATTCTTACAGGTTTTCTAGTTTATGTGCATAGATTTGTTCTAATAGTCTCTGAGGATTCTTTTGCATTTCTTTGGAGTCAGTGGTGATGTTCCCTTTGTCATTTCTAGTTGTGTTTATTTGGATCTTTTCTCTTTTTCTTTATTAGTCTAGCTAGCTGTCATAAATCTTTTCTATTCTTTCAAAAAACCAAAGTCTGGTTTTGTTGATCTGCTGTATTTTCTTTTTTTTGGCATCTCAATTTTACTCAATTCAGCTCTGATTTTGGTTATATCTTGTCTTCTAGCTTTGCAGTTGGTTTACTCTCATTTTCCTAGTTTCTCTAGTGGTGGTGTTAGGTTGTTAATGTGAATCTTTCTTTTTCATATGAGTGTTTAGAACTATTAATATAAAGTTTTCTCTTAAGACCGTTTTAGCTGTATCCCAGAGATTCTGGTATGTTGTATCTTTGCTTTCATTAATTTCAAAAAATTTATTGACTTCTCCCTTAATTTTATTGTTTACCAAAAAGCTATTCAGGAGTAGGTTGTTTAATTTCCTGGTAATTTTATTGTTCTGAGTGATCTTCTTAGTACTGATTTCTATTTTTATAGTGCTGTAGTCCAAGGATGGGTCAGTATGATTTCTCTTTTTTTTTTTTTTTTAGTTTGCTGAGCATTGTTTAATGGCCAATTGCCTGGCAGATTTTAGAGTATGTGCCATGTACAGATGAGAAGAATATATAATCTGTTGTTTGAAGTAGAGGGTTCTGTAGATACCTGTTAGACTCATTTGGTCCAATGTCAAATTCAGGTCTCAAATATCTTGTTAGTCTTCCACTTCAATGATCTAATACTGTCAGTGGGGTGTTGAAGTGTCCTACTATTATTGTGTGATTATCCAAGTCTCTTCATAAGTCTCTAAGAACCTGTTTTATGAATCTGGGTGCTTTTGTGTTGTGTACATATATATTCAGGACAGTTAGGTCTTCTGGTTGAATTGATTCCTTTATCATTATGTAATACCCATCTTTGTCTTTTGTGGTCCTTGTTGGTTTAAAGTCTGTTTTGCTTGAAATTGAAATGGCAGCCCCTACTTTCTTCTATTTTCCATTTGCTTCTTAGATTTCTTTTCATCCCTTGACTTTGAGCCTATGGAAGTTATTGCATATAACATGGATCTCTTGAAGACAGCATACCATTGGGTCTTCTTTTTTTTTATCCAGCTTGTCACTCTGTGCCTTTTAAATGGGGCATTTAGCCCGTTTACATTCAAAGATAATGTTGATATGTGCGGATTTTATCCTGTCATTGTGTTGTTAGTTGGTTATTATGCAGACTTGATTGAGTAGTTGCTTTGTAATGTCAATAGTCTATGTACTTAAGTGTGTTTTCTTAGTGGCCGGTAATAGTCTTTCCTTTCTGTGTTTAGCACTTTCCTAATGACCTTTTTTAAGACAGGTAATTAATTTCATTAGCATTTGCTTGTCTGAAAAGGATATTATTTCTTATTCACTCATGATGCTTAGTTTGGCAGAATACAAAATTTTAGGTGGGAATTTCTTTTCATTAATAATGCTTTATAATAATGCTCCCAATCTCTTCTGGCTTGTAGAGTTTCTGCTGAAATGTGTGACATTAGCCTGGTGAGTTTCCATTTGTAGGTGAACTGACCCTTTTCTCTAGCTGCCTTTAATATATTTTTTCTTTCATTTTGACCTTGGAAAATCTGATGACTATGTGTCTTGGGAGTGATCTTCTTGTATAGTATCTTGCAGGTGTCCTCTGCATTTCCTGAATTTGGATGTTATCTTCTTTAGCAGGGTTAGGGAAATTTTCATGGCTAATATGTTCAAATATGTTTTCCAAGTTTCTTGCTTTATAACTCTCTCTTTCAGGGACACCAATGAGTCATACATTTAGTCTCTTTGCATAATCCCATATTTCTCTGAGGTTTTTTTTTCATTCTCTTTTCTTTATTTTTGTCTTACTGAGTTCTTTCAGAGAACAAGTCTTTGAGCTCTGAGATTCCTTCCTCTGCTTGGTTGATTCTGCTCTTAATACTTGTAATTTGTATTATAGAGTTTTTGAAGTGATTTTTTGGCTGTATTAGATCAGTTTTGTTCTTTCTTAAAATTGCCATTTTGCCTTTCAACTCCTGTATTATTTTAATTGTATTCCTTAGATTACTGGAATTGAGTTTTGGCCTGAATCTTGATAATCTTTATCTGTATCCAGATTCTGAATTCTATGTCTTTCTTCTCAGCCACTTTAGCCTGACTAAGCACCATTAACAGGGAAATAGTGTGGTCATTTGGAGGTAAGAAGGAGTTCTGGCTTTTTGAGTTGCCAGGGTTCTTGCACTGGTTCTTTCTCATCTATATAGGCTAATTTTCCTTTAATTTTTGAAGTTTATGCCTCCTGAGTAGAGTTTTTTTCTTTTCTATTCTTTGATCCTTTTAAGGGTTTGATTGTGGTGTAAGTTGGGTCCAGTTGACTGGCTTCATTTCTGGAAGATTTGAGGGGGACCAGGCTCAACTCAGCACTCTTGGGCTGGTTGCTCTAACTCTGTAGGTCTTGTACTAGATACTCAGCTTTGTTCTCTGTCCCCCCAGGGTTAGAAACCTGCTGTGCTGGAGGGACTGTGGTGTTCCCAGTCCACAGGCAGCAAAACTTTGATGAGGCATGCTGGTCAAAGTGCTTCATCAGGGCAGTGGCAGTGGAATTGATGCTCGCTCATGTGTACCAGCATCAGTGGTAGTGTGGCAGAGAGGCTGTGTATTTTTGGGGAAAGTGGGAAAGGGTGCTGGTGACACCGAGGTGGGAGTGGCCATGCATGTAGTCTCACATCAGCAGCAGGCATGTGTGCCAGCAGGGGAGGGGAGGCAAGATCCTCCAATGTATATATGCTGGCAAACCAGTATGGGGGGCGCTCTGGGTGAGTGCATGTGAGAGAAGGCTGTGTTGGGAAGGGGTTGCACGTGGATGGGTACATGTTTGTGGGGACTGGTTTTGTGGTGCTCTCTGATAGTTAGGTGTCGTCAGCTGGTGAAAGATGTCAGATGATGGCCCCCAAGAACAACCAGACTGGGGCCTCAGGGAAATCCAGCAGACAGGGGAACACTCAGATCAGATTGGCCCAGTTTCATGAGCAAGATCACACAGTCACCAAAGACCAAAACCACCAAGAGAAGCATGGCGAGCTTTAAGGGATGGGTGGCCCTGGCCATCCTCCATGCAAGCATTCCTACACCCTTTGGGCTCTACACAGGCTCAGGCTGGAATCCTGCCCCTGACACCTTTCACTCTTTCACCAGAAGCCACTGGGGTCCAGGAATGAGTCCCAGTGCTCAGCAGCCCCTTGCAAGGTTTTTAGCTTCCTGCTCTTTGATCCCAGGGTCTACATCTTCCTCCTGTCCACTCTCAATACCTTTCCTTCGAAGATCTGCTCATAATGTGTCAGTCTTCTGGAAGTCCTGGTCACTTGGTGGGAGATAATCTTCCTGACTGCATCTAGTTTGCCATCTTGGCTCCCTCTAATTTTAGGTATTATGATAGTTTTTCAGTATTTCTTCATTTTTGTTTTAATTTGAATTTCTCTTATCACTAAAGTTGTTCAGTTTATTTTCATGTGCATATTGGCAATCTGTGTAACTTTAGTAAAGTGTCTACTCAAATCTTTTGCTCATCTTTTATAGAGTTGTGTATTTCCTTACTAAGTTTTGATAATTTATTAAATATTCATGATAGAACTATTTTATTAGACATGTGATTTGTAAATGTGTAGTTTGCCAGTTTGCCACTTGCCTTTTTATTCTCTTAACAGTGTCTGCAAAGAAAAGTCGTTTCTGAGTTTGATGAAGGTCAATTTATATATTTTTTCTTTATAGGTCACACTTTTAATGTCATGTCCAAGAAACCATTAGCTAACCCATGATTACATTTTTCTCTCATGTTTTACTTTTGAAGTATTTGAACTACAGGATTTACATTTAGGACTCTAATACATTTTGATTTTTTTTGTATTTGTAAGGTATAGATTGATGTTTATTGTTTTGCATATGGATATCCAATAATTCTGAAACCACACTAAAAAGACTATTCTTCAGAGAATTGTCTCTGTACATTTGTCAAAATCAATTGTGTGTATGTGTGTTTGTGTGTGTGTGTGTGTATTCCTCTGTATTTTACTCTGTTCTGTTGATCCTTTTTTCCATCTTACATGCCAATACCACACTGTTTGAATTTTGGATTTTGGAAGCTCTGTGTAAGTTTTTTAGTTAAGTAGTGTAAATCCTCTATCATTATTTCTCTGTTACTAAGTTGTTTTTACTTTTGTTGGTCCTTTCAATATCCATATGAGTTTTAGAAGAGTCTGTCAATTTCTGCAAAAAAAAAAAAAATCTACTGGGATTTTGACTGAGAATACATTGTGTTTATAGAGCAATTAAGGGAAAAATTATATCTTAACAGGACCTTAAAAATATTAAGTCTCTCAATCCAGGAACACTATGTATCCTTCAACCTCTTTAAGTCCTCTTTAATTTCCCCCAGCAATGTTTTGAGATTTCCAGTGTACTAGTCCAAATACTTTGTGTCTCATTTATCCTTAAGTATTTTATATTTTTGATGATCTTATAAATAATATTTTCAAAATGTCAACTTCTTTTTCTTCATTATTAGTAATAGAAATATAGGTGACTTTTGTAGGTCAATCTTGCATCCTACAACTTTGATCAACTGACTTATTAAGTTTACAGGCTTATTGAAATATTTCACAAGATTTTCTACAGAGAAAATAAACTTCGAATACAGTTTGACTTTTTTTTACAATGTAGATTTAAAAATTTCTTTTTCTTACATTATTGCACTGATTATGGCCAGAGAAAGTAGAAAAAAACCATGTAAGTCTCCTGTTGAATTAAAGTGGTAAGAGTAGAGACACTTGCTTTGTTCCTCATGTAGGGAAAAAGCATTGAATTTTCTTACATGTGCTATTAACTATATGCTTTTCATAGATCTCCTTTATCAAGTAGAGGAAATTCTACTTACAATGATTCTAGGTAATCAATTACAGCAAATTTCCAGGCTTGAAACTGTAAACATTCATAATTTCATAGTCACTATGGGTTAGGGATCTGGGAAAAGTTTATTTGGGCAGTTCTAGGTCAAGATCTTGCATAAAATTGCAGTCAAGATGTTTGCTAGGGATACAATTATTTTTAAAAATATTATTTGAATATATTTATATAATTTACATAATTTACTATCTGGACACCCTGTGGCACACCTATAGTACCAGCTACTTGGGAGGCTGAGGTAGGATTGTTTGAACCCAGGAGGCAGAGGTTTCAGTGAGCCGAGATTGCACCACTGCACTCCAGCCTGGGTGACAGAGCCAGACCTTGTCTAAGAAGCAAAAATAAAAACAAAACAAAAACCTACTAATGTCTGTCGTAGTTACGATTGCTTCTTTATGGGTAAAAACAAGCCCTGAGAATTAGAACTTTTAGACACAATGCCTTAGAAGACAACCTAAGCAATACCATTCTAGACAATGGAACGAGCAAAAGTTTTGTGATGAAGATGCCAAAATCATTCGCAATAAAAGCAAAAATTGACAAATGGGATCTAATTAAACTAAAGAGATTCTGCTCAGCAAAAGAAACTATCAACAGATTAAACAGACAGTCTACAGAATGGGAAAAAAATTTTGCAACTATACATCAGACAAAGGTCTAATACTCAGCGTCTACAACGAACTTAAACAGATGTACAAGCAAAAAAACAAACAACACTATTAAAAAGTGGGCAAAGGACACGAACAGACACTTTTCAAAAGAAGACATGCATGTGGCCAATAATCTTATGAAAAAAAGCTCAACATCACTGATCATTAGAGAAATGCAAATCAAAATCACAATGAGATGCTATCTTATACCAGTCAGAATGACTATTATTAGGAAGTCAAAAAATAATAGTTGCTGGTGAGGTTGCAGAGAAAAGGAACGCTTATACACTGCTGGTTGACATGTAAATTAGTTCAACCATTGTGAAAAACAGTGTGGCAATTTTTCAAAGACCTAAAAACAGAAATACCATTCAACCCAGCAATCCAATTACTGGCATATACCCATAGGAATATAAATCATTCTACCATAAAGACACATGCATGTGAATATTTATTGCAGCACTATTTACAATATCAAAGACATGGAATCAACATAAATATCCAACAGTAGTAGACTGCATAAAGAAAAATGTTATACAAGTACACCATGTAATACTATGCATCCATAAAAAAGAATGAGATCATATCCTTTGCAGGAACATGAATGGAGCTGGAGGCCATCATCCTTAGCAAATTAACACAGGAACAGAAAACCAAATACTACATGTTCTTACTTGTAAGTAGGAGAACACATGAATGCAAAGAAGGGAACAACAGACACTGGGACCTACTTGAGGGTGGAGGTTAGGAGGAGGCAGAGGCTCAGGAAAATAAATAATTGCTACTAGGCTTAACACCTGGGTGATGGAATAATCTGTACAACAAACCCCCATGGCATGAGTTCACCTATAATATAACAAACCTGCACATGTACCCTGATCTTAAAATAATAGTAAAAAAACAGATTATAAAATGTCAGAAAATGAGACTGCATATATATGGTTAATTATTTTTCGACAAGATATCAAGGTAATTCAATGTCGAAAAGAGTATCTGCAACAAATGGTGCCAGATCAATGGGTTATCCTTATGGAGAAAATGTAATTTCAACTCTTAATTCACATGTACACTAAAATTAAAATGAAAATGAATCATAGGACCTAAGTGTAAACTTTTAGAGAGTAAAATTTCTATGTTAAAACTAAAACATTTATATCACAAAAATATAGAACTTATTTTTTCTACTTTGGGTTAGAAAATAACTCAAAATATATGTGGGCAGACTGAGACCTACTGCCTGGAAGTAGCTCTTTACAATGCTTCTATCAGACTTCTCTATAATATATTTCAGCCCACTGCTTCTATGCAGGTGGTGGGAATTCAGTACCTTTAAAAAATCATATTACACTTGCTCAGAAATTACCTTAAATCACATCACGGTTTGTATATAAGTGTTCATCTGGTTATAGATTATAGAAGCATAATCACAGACCCCATAATACATTATCTTATTTGTAGGAAAAGGCAAGAACTAAGGTCATTTTCCTTTTGAGGAATATAAGGCAAGAGATGTGGCACAGAGGGACATGTGCTTTATCCTGTTTTGTCTTCAAAGCATCCATTCGGTGAGCAGCACATTGTCACACAGTCAGGGGCTTATGAATTTGTGCTGGCAAGCAGAAATTAGCAAATGTGACTTCTTACGTTTGATACTTTGTCTCACAGTAGAAATCAAAAGCAAATCTCACTGGTGTACTAATACACAAGTAGTAGAATAGACTATAGCAAGTATTAACAAGAATGTGGTAGGAATATAAAATGGTACAATGCCTTTTGGAAAGACTTTGACTGTTCCTTAAGCATTTAAGCATATACTTATAAAATGACCCAAGCATTGCACTGGTGAAAACCTCCAAATGTGTGAATAAGCCTGAATCACCTACGTAGTTCACAAAACCACATGGAAAGGGCAAAACAAACAGCTTCATTCTGACAACCTTCCCCCTTCCCCCTCCGGGTCAGCATCATGCCACACATAGAGGATTCCCCAGGGATGATGGTTTCTGCCAAGGGAAAAGAGAACCAGAGGCAAACATTCAACTTTTTCAGTATTTTAAGATGCTTTTTCATGGATCCCACTCTGGTCTCACCAAACAAGCCATGCCAAGAGAAATGGCATGTCTAGTTCACCTGGAATCAGGTAGAAAGATAGCCCATAATGGCCAGTAGACAGATCTTGGTGGTAGCTCTATGTACCTGTGATCAGTAACACTCAATCAGAGTTATCAGTTAATAGCATAGTTTACCTGCAAAACTGAGCTGGTCACTCCTAGAAGTGGTGGAAGTTCTACTGGGCTTTAATCCCCAGGCAGCCAGCCTTTAGGACCAGCCTCAGACTCTACCCCAAGGACCCAACCACAGAAGGAAATGACAACCACAGCAAATTTAGGTAAAGGGTGGAAGCTAGTTACACCACACTTAGGAGTCTAACTGCCTCTGCCTGGCCTCAAAGCCCAGCCCAAGGCCTTCCCAGGAAAATAAATGACTGACGCAGGAAATTTCAAAGAACAGGAGATGGATCTACCACCCCCAAGAATTTAAACAGTAATTAGTTTAGCTTTAATGCCCACCCCAAGGCACCACCTAGGCAGGAAGACAAAAATTCAATGACGAATTTCTACTGAGCATAGCAACTGATCTCATTCATCTCAATCAGCAACTCCACCTAACCTCAGGGCCCCTCCTGAAACCCTGTTAAACTTTTGAAATAAAATAACAATAAAATCTGGCCAGGGAATATATTTTGTTGCCCAACCCATGCAGAGGCAATTGGAGTGCCCATGCAGCAGCTCAGTCTGATTGCAGAGTTTACCCAGCCTCCCTACCTGAACTTAGAGCAAAGGCAATGAACCAGTATCTAGAGAAACCTAAAGCAAGCTCTGTCTGACTAGGGTAGTTAACAGCTGGCTCATGCAGAATCACCGACTAAATAGTAAAGGTCTATCTCTGCCAAAGAATACCTGTAAAAGACAGAAAAAGTAATGCCTCCTCAAATATATAGACATCAAGAAGGAGACAAGGATTACAATGTCTCGGGAAATCACAACACTTCCAAAAGGAGCTAACAATAATCCAACAATGGATCCTAAAGAAAGGGAGATCTATGAAATGATAGACAAAGAATTCAAAATAATCCTCTCGAAGTTCACTGAACTATGAAAACATATGGATAAAAATTAAATAAAATTTGGAAAAGAATAAACAAAATGAAAAGTTTGACAAAGAAATACAAATAATTAAAAAAAATAGAAATCCTAAAGATGAAGAATATAATGATTGAACTGCCTCCATCCTGGCATCCTTCAACAACTTTCAAATCCATGAGTGGAAGCTGAGTAGTTTTACTATTGGCATTAGTACATCTTCCATTATTTCCCACATGGAACAAACCTGAGGCTTCACTAGGTGACTTCCATGGCAACTAAAATCCTAGTGGCAAAGCTCTTTGTAGTCTCTCACCAGCTTTCATGATATGTACTACTTATTATAATAAAATCCCCATGATACAGTTCAGGGTAAACTATTTACAGATTTTAATCAAGAATAAATACTTTCTACTAGTGATTTTATTTGGCTTGAGAATCTCAGATTAATCTAATTTCTTATCTGTATTACTGCTGCATAATCTTTTAAGTACTAAGTACAACAGCTTGTAACAATAACTCATCTTTTCTTCTTTTAGAGAAACTACAGTGACTTATCAGTAAAATGACTTATCTGAAAAAGGACTATTCCCAGCAATTATTTGAGGTTCTTTTCTCTATCTTTTAGCACATTGCATCTTTATTTCTCATTTCTCACATCAGGCAGCATAGACAAAATAGTTTAGACTTTGAGTCAGATCTGGCTATGAATCCCATTTTTATACATTGTGAAAATTATTTTATTTTATTTTGTACATAAAGTATTTTGTCATGTTGCCCAGACTAGTCTCAAACTCCTGGGCCTAAGTGATCCACCTGCCTCGGTCTCCCAAAGTGCTGGGATTATGGGTGTGAGCCATTGTGCCCACACAAATTACTTAATTTTTATAACCTTAATATGTCATCTGTAAAATAGAGATCCTAACTACCCAGTTGACAGGGTTGTGATAATAATTGAAGAGAAAATAAATGAAAGAAGTCAGAACAGTGTCTGAGTGTCTCCCACATAGAAATAGCTTGAAACATCACTAAATAAAATTTTAAACAGGAAAAAAAATGGATCTAAAGAGGGTTCTTGAGAGTTTGGTTATTTATTCTATATCTAAGATATGTCTATTATACAAGTAAGTAATAATATTATTTTTTTCTAAATCTTCAAATTTCTAAATCCTGCAACGTATTATATGAAGATGATAATTCTCATGGTCTAAAATCTTAATATACATAAGCAAAAATTCATGATGCATTATTCATTTGGCTTAATGTATTTGAGATTTTTATAAATGTGGTAATTTATCTACTTCGGCAGCTAGGTCATTTTACATATCAACAATGTACAAATCTGAGCATTTGTACATTACTGAGATACATTAGGTATTCACTGAGATATGTCATAAAGAAACAATATTTAACTGTTTTAGAAAAATAATTTCCTAGATCAATAGAAATTTAAACCATCAATCCAGCAGAAGCTTCTCTTAATTTCCTAGGATAATCAAAGCTCCACCTTGCACTCACAAAGAAACTGGGTTAACAGGACACATACAAATATTTTAAAGTCAAGTAACACAGCTGTTCACTATGAGCAGTGTTTCTTTCAAAACAATTATTGTATGACGTATTTTTTAAGTGAGTTCATTCTTGCTTTACTCTGTAGTCACTTGAAGATCATAACTCTACTTTCTGGCAAGGATTAAAATATGGACGGCCCTTGAGTCTCATGAATTATCATAGTGAATCAATAGAAAGTTCATTTTTGGCCCAGGTGTTTCCATAATTGTGAACCACGCGGGGGTAAAATGTCTATTTGTTTGGTTGCCTTTACAGCAGCCTTTCTACTAAGCAGTATGAAGATTGCATATACAGTTCTAAATAAAAATAGCAGTTTTACCAAAAGTGACTTGGATTTAATTCACAGGGCATACAATTAAACTTTGAAATTGGGGTTTGTAGCTGTTGATCTCACTAAAGATAACAAGCCTAATTCCCAAATATTTGGCAAACAATTGTACTAAAAAGTATATGGCCAGTATAAGTTAATCATAAAGCATAGAGAACATAAAAATGCAAATAGCTGGCCAGGCATGGTGGCTCACGCCTGTAATCCCTGCACTTTGGGAGGCCGAGGTGGGCAGATCATGAGGTCAGGAGATGGAGACCATCCTGGCTAACATGGTGAAACCCCGTCTCTACTAAAAATACAAAAAATTAGCCGGGCGTGGTGGCGGGCACCTGTAGTCCCAGCTACTCAGGAGGCTGAGGCAGGAGAATAGCGTTAACCCAGGAGGCGGAGCTGGCAGTGAGCCTAGATTGTGCCACTGAACTCTAGCCTGGGTGACAAAGTGAGACTCCGTCTCAAAAAAAAAAAAAAAAAAAAAAAAAAAATACAAATAGCTGAATGCTTTGCAAACTGCCTTTATAAATCTCATGTAAAATTCACAATGTTGCTGTGGACTAGATGAGTATCTTAAGTAATAAAATAATTTATTCAGAAAAGTAAGATGACTTCCCTAAGGACACTCAGGTAATAAGTGGCAAGGTGACTGAGACTCAAAACCGGATTACTTTATTTTAAGGCCACTACTCTTTCCACTACCACATAAATTCTGACCACATATTACCAGAAGGCACGTTTTATTTTTATTGCTGTAACAATATTCTGGTTATATAGGTTTCTTTGCTGGTATTGATGTTTCTTAAAACATGAGCACAATTTAGAATGCCAAACATAGTAGAATGAGATAAAAGCAACATAAAAGATATTTTTATAAATATTGGATGTAGAATTACCTTATTTATACTAGAAATGTGGTTTCAGGGAGTTTCAAATTCATTATATTTTTGTAAATCAAATTCTATTTTAAATGCTTCTAGAGATCTAAAAATATATTTAAAAATATTTAAAATCGTTTCTAAAGCAAATGCCTCTTTTCTAAATTTTAAATTAAATACCACAAAATGTTTTTTCCAAGTAGTTTATTAGGTATAATAGTTTAAAAGTCAGGTCTTTTTGGTATATCTACAAATATACCTAATAACTACAACTGGCAATCTTAATCAATGGATCAATATTCCCTGCCAGGGCACTGATAAAAGTTCAGTGACGTTTCTTTTTGTTTCTTTGCTTTTAGTTTTATTTTTTTCCTAAGGTCTTAAAGAAACCACCATAGCCTAGAAAGGTTTATCTAACTTTGCTCATCCTTTAGGGCTTAAATACAGAGACACCTTCCTGGAATACTCGGAAAAATCTAAGGTTCTTCTATTACATTCTCTCGAGGCATTCTCTTTTCTTCCTTTGTTCCAATTATCAGAAATGCAAGAATACACTGTTTATGTAATTTTAAAATTATTTTTAACTATTAGTTGATAAGTTTTATGAGAGTAGTTTCTATCAACCCTATCATTGATCATATTCTTAGCACTTAGCACAATGCCTGAAACAGAATAGAAAGAAAATAAATACTTATCCAACGAAGGATAAAAAGCTTAAAATGCACATTATTTCATTGTATTTGTGGGCAAAATAGATCTATAACTACATCTGTATATTTAGAAAAAGATATACCAGCATTGTTAGATAGACTATCATAGGTCTTATAAGATTACAGATAATTTGATTCTGTTCTTTAACTGTTTTTTTCCGATATTTTTATGATTAACATATTGCTTTAGTTTTTATGTGCTGCTATAAAAATATACCACAAACTAGGTAACTTACAAGGAACAAAAATGTGTTTCTTACAGTTCTGAAGGCTGAGAAATCCAACATCAAGGCACTGGCATTAGGCGTTCGGAGAGGTCTTCTTGCTACATCCTCTCATGGCAGTAGAGGCAAATACTATGTTCTTCCATGGCAGAAGAGCAGGAGGGAGTAAACCCACTCCCTCATGTTGTTTTAAAGAGTCTCAGTCTCAACCATGAGAGCTCAGCCCTCATGATTTCATCACCCCCTAAAGGCCACACCTCTTAATGATGTTAAATTGGCATTTAAGTTTCAACATATGAATTTTATGAAACACATTCAAACTGTAGCATATATAAGAGGGCACAGTTATAAAATGTGTCTCTAAATTACAAAAGTATCATCTTAAGAGAGTAGAAAAAGAAGCAGTCAGTGAAAAAAATGAGAAAAATTAAATTGGATCCTCATATTACATAAAACATAAAAATAAATTGCCCTCTTAATATAAAATTATATGTATAAAAATAAATGAATCAACCAGTTGAAGATTCAAGTGAAAGAATTTTAGATATAAAAAGACATTAAAACATCAATCAGTTTATAGAAATTCTAAGGAAATGTTGATAGATTTGGGTTCATTAGAAATGATAGCATTTCTATATTAAAATGTATCATAAAATCAATTGAAGACAAACTCTAGAATATTTTTTATATTTAAAGAATTATTACAAGAGAAAAAGACAAACACAAATCCTCACTAGTTGCCTATAGGAGCCCTTTGCATAAGAGGAAAATCAAATGGTTAATAAGTACACAAGAATATTGACACTCACTAGGAGTCAAATTCAAATTAAAACATCAATGAGATACCATTTTTATATTAGCAAACTGGCAGCGATTTTAAAAATACACTTAATGTGTCCAGGCTTCGTGACTCATGCCTTTAATCCCAGCACTTTGGGAGGCTGAGGCAGGCGGATCATGAGGTCAGGAGATCAAGACCATCCTGGCCAATGTGATGAAATCTCGTCTCTACCAAAAGTACAAAAATTAGCCAGGGGTAGTGGTGCGCACCTGTAGTCCCAGCTACTTGGGAGCTGACACAGGAGAATCGCTTGAACCCAGAGGTTGCAGTGAGCCGAGATCGTGCCACTGCACTCCAGCCTGGCAACAAAGCAAGACTCCATCTCAAAAAAAAAAAAAAAAAAAAAAATACATACATATATATATTTAATGCAGGCAGGCAAAGTTATAGTGAGACAGGAACTTCTGTTTATATCATAAATTAGAAGTTTTCTTGAGAGCAGTTCAATATGTGTTAGGAAATCTAACTCAGTAATTCTCCTTGTAGCAATTTATCCCAAGGAAATAAGAGATAGAGACAAGGATACGTGTGCAAGGAGTATCACTGAAGATTTACCTTAATAGTGAACCATTGAACAACTTAAATGCTCAATAACAAAGTGATGCTTAAGCAATATATTGTGCTTCTTGATTATTGACCACTACACAGGTTTGAAAATGTCAATTTACATAATGATGTAAGGAGTTTATATTTTAATAAAATTAATTTAAAAAGACATTTATGCTATTCATACTGAATAGCCCACATTATGTTAAAGCATATGAGATAAGAAATATGATGAAAAATACAACAAAAGGGTAATGGTTTATTGAACTTGGTTGAAGATTTAAATGATGCTGCTGAAGCAGAGATAACTACTAACACTATGCTCTCTCTGAAAGCCACCTACTCACTGTATTAAGCAATGTGTAATATTATTTGCGTCATCTCTTCCAATTCTTATAACAATCCTATTAAGCAAGTTCTATTATTCTCTTCATATTATAGATGAGAGTTAAAAACATTAACTGACTTAGCCAAGGTTACACAGCTAGTAAGGAAACAAGAGCAGACATGTTTGTGGAAATAAAAATACTTTGTATTGGAGTACATTGTATTGGAATAGTTCTCACTTACATGTGGAATCTTAAAAAGAAAAGGTCAAATTCATAGAAACAGAGAATAGTAAAGTGATTACCAGGGGCAGGGTAGGGAAGGAAATGGGGAGATGGAGGTTAAACTTGTAGTTTTGGAGAATAATTAAGTCTTTAGATCTAAAGTACAGGAGGAGGACTACAGTCACTAATACTGTATTCTATGTCACAAATTTGCTGAGAGTAGATTTTAAGTGTTCTTAGCACACACATACAAACAGACGCACATACACACACAAACCCTAACTACGGAAAGTGATGGATATATTACATTACTTACCTGCAGTAATCATTTCAGTATGCATATCAAAGCATCATGTTGTATACTTTCAATTTACACATTAAAAACTAAGTTGTTTCAATGTAAATTTCAGTAAAAGAAATCAATTTTTACCACACATGTACTTGAGTTTTAATCATTATGTGAGTGTTTTTGATAAGTTTTAAAGACAAGTTTCTAAAATGATATTTAGTAAACAATATTAGGAAAATATGACAATCATGAAAAAATATATCCAATTAAATCTGATATAATGCTTTTCAATATATTCTGAATACATTACAGATTTAAATATTTTACAAACAATAAAACACTAGAATAATATAAAATTTATACTTGTCCAAATTGCAGTAAGAAAATGACATTTTATATTTTAAGGGTGAAGAAGAAATAGTTATTGACCGTTGACATAATAAAACATACATATCACTCATTACATATAAAAATTAAATATTATATGTATATAACATAATAATTATAAAAGAAAGATGAGATATACTCTTCTCAAAATTATAACAAACACGTTTGATTTTGAAAATATTTGGGGATTAGATTTGGATCAAATTTATAAAACACTACTCTAGTTGATAAATGGTCAAATAACTACTCATTTGTTTTTCAATCATTCTACAAACACTCATTATCACCTTCTATATGCCAGTCACTGATAGACAGTACAAAGAGCTGTGAACACTAAAAGAGTACATTTTTAAAAGTCAACTCACCAACAAATTAGTAAAATGCTAAAGGACACAATTAGGAGATATTATGTCAGCCCTGTTATATAAGAAAAATTATTTCTGACAGAAACTTAATATGAACATGGTTGTTGGAAGCAAGTAGATTTATACACAACTGATGGCACTGTAAGTTAGTGCAATAGTTTGGAAGAGCAAGTTGACAACTCATGACATAAGTAATAAAAATGATCTTCTTTTACCTAATACTACTATTATTTTCAGAAACTATCCTATGGGAAAAATGTAAGGGTGAAGAAAAGCCTATTTGTGCAAAAATGCTTATAGCTACATTATATATTTTTACTGAAAACTAAAAAAAAGGTCCAAATAAACAATTCTGACAAAATTGCTATGTAGACAGTCCTATGTTAAATTAAAGGAATATTATATTGACATTAGAATGACATCTGAAAACTATGCACAAATTGAGAATGAATGATATAGCTGAAATAAATATATATCTTGGAAAGCAGTATACATAGAGTGCAATTATAAAAATTAAATTACGTGATAATAAGAGGCATAATATACACTATAGAATTTGTTTATAGAGGTAGAAATTTATTTTTTCATAATTTTTTTTCTGATATGATTGTTCTAGAGACAGTCTAACATAGTAGAAGCTGATACAAGAAATTAGTAAGAATGCCTGGTTGGAATCTGGCAGTCTTTTCTTCAAATGCAAAGTCTCATTACATTTGATTTGTTTACAGAAAGACCCATCGCCTTCTTCTCATTAATAAGACTGAATTAAGAGGCTACTGGGGGCCGGGTGTGGTGGCTCACGCCTGTAATCCCAGCACTTTGGGAAGTCGAGGTGGGTGGGTCACCTGAGGTTAGGAGTTTGAGACCAGCCTGGCCAACATGGTGAAATCCCGTCTCTACTAAAAGCACAAAAATTAGCACGGCATGGTAGCGGGCGCCTGTAATCCCAGGTACTCAGGAGGCTGAGGGGGGAGAATAGCTTGAACCCGGGAGGCAGAAGTTGCAGTGAGCTGAGATCATGACTTTGGACTTCAGCCTGGGTGACAAGAGCAAAACTCCAAGTCAAAAAAAAAAAAAAAAAATGTCTATTGGTCACTTTCATTTCTTCACTGAGAGTTAACAGTGAATTTACCAATGGAGGAAATGCAATTGCCCCATGATAACTTAAGTAGCAGTGCTATTTAAGCAGATGGTCTATTTTTATTCTATAAAATGATAAAGGAATCATAATCAGTTCTACAAAATGAATTATAGTTGTAGGATTCATCATGACTGACAATGAGTACAACAAGAATAAGAGAAAAAGAGAAAGGAAAAAGTAAATTATACTTTCCTCAGTTGAGCTTCCTAGAATTTAGTCATTTCCACTCTCAGCCTTCTAAATGAACAGATCTCTCTGGATGACATTTTTGATAATCAAATAGCCAAAACTCTTTAAATAAATTGCTCTATTTCTGTATTATTCTCGCTTAATTTTTTTCTTATTCTCTCAACTTTATTTTACTATTCTTATGCTCACTAGCACCAGTAGTAGCTAGAAGGCAGATAAAGTAAAGCACTATTGATTTTAAACCCCACTATTGTGGTTTTATGTTGGCTTATTTCCTTACAAGATAATTAACTCTATGAGTCCAAGAGTATACTTATGAAACTTTGGTGTCCCTAGCATCTAGCACAGTGGCCCACAGAAGCTATGATTAATTGAGGTTTGTGGAGCCACCTGAGAATTGTGGAAGTCACACAGAAATTTACTTGGTTCTCATTATCTAAGAAAGGTATATTCCTGTTTTTCAGAGGAAGCAATACTTTTCTTGTATGTGCCTAGCCTGAACACAGGCTGTTTGGAGGCCATTCCAATAAGCCCTTATTAAAGAGGGGGTTCTTTCAGGTGGCAGTAGACTTCAATCTCCACAAGAGGTTGCCCAAGAAAAAAGCAGGCAGAGATGTTTCAATTAAAGAGGTAATGATTAAAGTATCAACTATAAGCAAAGCCTAATGCTAGTCCTGAAAAATTTATTTAGGCATGCAGAAGTCAGTACATTTCCTTATTCCATAATTCAATTTGTTATCCTCAAATAAATTAAAAGAAAGTATGGGAATGAATAATTTATCTTCTATGTGATCTGTCATATTGAAAATGGCAAACTAAAAGTAGAAAATTATTGTAATAATATATGTAAATCAAGCCAAAACTGGTTTCCTTTGTTTATTTCACCATTTCTAGTGATTTTCTTTTTCAATTATAGTTGTCAACACTTTATTCCAGCGTTTTCATTATGCAGAGTCTGAATTTATTTTTCCCAGTTATGGGCATCTAATACAAACACCCAGAAAACATGTTATGTAGATTGCATTTATTAATTTTTTATTCTTTCCAAGTAGCTTTGACATTTATTTTACAACTACCAATAATATATATATATATTTTTTTGAGATGGAGTTTCGCTCATTACCTAGGCTGGAGTGCAATGGCGCAATCTCGGTTCACTGCAACCTCTGCCTCCTGGGTTTAAGCGATTCTCCTGCCTCAGCCTTCCAAGCAGCTGGGATTACAGGCATACACCACCATGCCCAGATAACTTTGTGTTTTTAGTAGAGACGGGGTTTCACTGTGTTGGCCAGGTTGGTCTCGAACTCCTGACCTAAGGTGATCCACCCGCCTCGGCCTCCCAAAGTGCTGAAATTACAGGCGTGAGCCACCGCAACTGCCCAATAAAAATAATTTTAAAATCAAAATATTTACAGAGGATGTCTCCAGGTTTATATTATGAAAATAACATTTTTGAAGATTGACACACTAGCATTAGAATTATTTTGTGTATCTTTATCTTAAATTCTTATGTCATGAAACTTGGTACATCTCACAAACTAAATCCCACTAAGTTCTTTCTTAGAAGACTGTTCCCTAAAGGATATAAATGGTGAATTTCCTAGTTACTATAGTTCATGCAGAAATTGATCTTGACCACTGCTATTATATACTTCGTTTATATATTTTGTTTCTCAGATGGCAGATTTTCTTTGTCTATGAAGAAGTGCTTGCTGAGTGATTCAGACATTTCATGAGACTTTTCATGAGTCATCAAGATGTTTCCATGAGTCAACAAAAAATGAAATAGCCTTGAAGATCATTAGTATATAGCTTTATGTTTTATTCTGGTAAAAATATGAGTGAATGACAAATAAAAATGTTGAATAATTTATTTTATTTGTATAAATATATATTTGTTACATATATATTATTATATATGTTATTATTATATATATTATATATGTTATATATTTTTTATATATATATATATATATATATATATATATATGCATGTGTATGTATGTAGTTATTGTTGACCATTTAACCACAGAAAACCATCAACATCAAAGCAAGATGGCCTAAGGTCAGGCATAAGTAGCTTGTGAAGGATAATCAGACGGCACATTGATATGGTGTGGCTGTGTCCCCCACCCAAATCTCATCTCGAATTGTAGCTCCCACAATTCCCATGTGTCTTGGGAGAGACCCAGTGGGAAGTAGTTGAATCGTGGGGGCGGGTCTTTCCCATGGTATTCTCATGATAGTGAATAAGTCTCACAAGATTTGATGGTTTTATAGAGGGAATTTTCCTTGCACAAGCTTTCTCTCTTCCCTGCTGCCATGTAAGACATGCCTTTTGCCTTCTGCCATAATGGAGAGGTCTCCCCAGTTCCTCAAGTGGAGCTGTGAGTCCATTAAACCTATTTTTCTTTATAAATTACCCAGTTTCAGGTGTGTCTTTATCAGCAGCGTAAGAACAGACTAATTTAGACTTTAAGAAGTTTGCAATCTAGTTAGAGACAAGATGATATAGCAACAGATATATCTGCATCTATTATCTGTACCTCTATGTTTATATCTGTATGTCTAAATGTCTATTTCTATATATACAGCTCTATCTCTGAGATAAATATCAGATACCAAGTAAACTGTATGGATTTATTATAAATTATGTTATTTTAAGTTCTTTAGAAATGCACTGGAGATAATGAATATTGTAGATACATGTTGTTGGAGAAAATCACAAACAAGATTGAGCTGAAGAAGGAGTTAGCTCAATTAGAATAGCAGAGAGGTGAATGAGAACTCTAGGAATGACGTAATAAGTAAAAACATAGACATGGGATATTTCCTATAGCAGAGTAATCTGATAGAAATTACTTCTGTTGATCCTTGATATGTCACTCCAGGTGTTAGCATGATAGCAGAGAGATAATGCCATAGATTTGGTTGCCCCTGGGTTACTGAGCAGAAATCATATACCATAATGTGGATAAGTAATAAGATCTGACAGGTTGGTGCTGCACAAATATAAACATATAACTTATTTGCCGCAAGTTCTGGGATAACTTATATTGTCATATCTTCTACGTTTTAAAAATATAGAGAAAATAATAATTGTGGTAAGGGAAAGAAGATGTACAGACCCAATAACCAAATGATCATTTATGCCTTTTCTGTGAATGCAGAGGAGTGCTGCATTCTTTCATTCCTCTGCACCTTTGAATAGGTAGTATTCTTCGTTTAGACCATTCTTTCCTGTCCTTTTCTAGTTGACTTCAATTGATTCTTGTTACGTCACTCCAGTAATATATCACCTGATATATAACTCCAATCATGTTAGCATGATTTAATTTATCCTGTGCCCCAGTAGCACTCTCTGCTGATATTTATTATAATAGTTATTATTCTGTATTATAATTTCTTATTAAACTGTTTTATTCATTAAGTCTAAATTTTCTAATGGCATGTTGTCTTCTCCACCATCCCCAATCCAGGTAGCTTCATCACATAGTTTTAATGCGTATGTATTAGTTTATTAGTGCTGCTGTGGCAAAGTAGCTAAACTTGGTGACTTGAAAAACAAAATTTGGCCGGGCGCGGTGGCTCACGCTTGTAATCCCAGCACTTTGGGAGGCCGAGGCGGGCGGATCACGAGGTCAGGAGATCGAGACCACAGTGAAACCCCGTCTCTACTAAAAATACAAAAAATTAGCCGGGCGTAGTGGCGGGCGCCTGTAGTCCCAGCTACTCGGACAGGCTGAGGCAGGAGAATGGCGTGAACCTGGGAGGCGGAGCTTGCAGTGAGCCGAGACTGCGCCACTGCACTCCAGCCTGGGCGACAGAGCTAGACTCCGTCTCAAAAAAAAAAAAAAAAAAAGAAAAACAAAATTTATAATCTCACTGCTCCGGAGGATAGATGTTTCAGATTAAGGTCTTGGGAGGGTTGGTTCCTTCTGAGGACTGTGAGAGAAGAATCTGTTCCAGGATTGCTGCTTTGCTCACAAATGATGTATAAGGACATCAGCCATATTGGATTAGGGGCAACCTTAATACACTCACCTTAACATGATGACCACTGTAAAGACCATATCCCCAAATAAGGTCACATTCTGAGGTACTTAGAACTTCAGGGTATTAAAATATGATGGGTTATAATTCAACTCATAGCAAATAATAGGTATTTGTGAAACCATGGAGTGCATAAATGATTTATAGCACTTATTAAATGTGTTTTCATTGTCCTCCTTATAAGACAACTTGTTTAAATTTCCCTTGAAAACTGTGAGCTCCTTCAGGGAAAATTTGTATCTCATTCATGCTTGACTCTGTAGTGCTTAGCACAAAGACCAATACATTGTTGGTGTACAAAATGTTTTGTTCAATGACTGATAAATAGCAAATAATACAGAAGTATTTTGTGTAAAATACCTTTGGAAGAAGGTTTTCTATGAACTGTGGCTAATGCTCTGTTCAATGATTTTTGCTGATCACTTTAGATTGTGCAGTTCCAAAGTTTTAATGCCTTAGGCAATGTGAGACAGATACTGTATGTCAGTCAGAGGCTGGAAATCTAAATATTTCCATGACCTTAATATCTTGTTGTCTTATTAGAGATCAGCTCTCATCTATGCTTTTGTGACTTGTTTCCATATAGTATTTGTTATTTGTTTTTTCCCCTGATTTACCAGAATACAATACTAAAATTAAAATGCAAACTGCCTCTTTATGGAGCCTGTCACAGAAATATAAAAGTGTCTTCAAGATGTAAACAGAAAAAAAAAAATGAAAAATGGAAAGCCTGCGTGTGGGAATGTGGATCAGAGGATGAAATTTAAAGGTTAGTGTTGTTGTCTGGTTCAGTATGGCCACCTCAATTATAATTTGATAAATAAGGGGAGTAGAATGTTAATTAGCTTCACAGTTTCCTTATGTTAGGATGTATAATCAGCCCCAATAATAATAACATAAGTAGAGACAAAGCTGTTCTCTGAAGAAATTCATGAACCCTAAAGTAATCTAATAAGATGAACAAGGGCTAATTAAAACTGTATTTATTGGAAGGAAGACAATCAGACTGGGTAATAGCCAGAGTGACCTAAGGTATGGTAAGTGATGCCTCATTTGTATCTCGAACTAACAAATTTCATTAATGTTGTATCCACAAAATATTTTTTTCAGATGATTCTTAGTTACATGGAATGGAGAAATCTCACATTAAATTCTTTCCTGAGTAGCTCAGAATTCTAAAGACAGAAAAAAACACAAAGATATGTTAAGAAGAATCCAAATTAACAAGGGATTATGAAGTTTTGTTTGAAAATATTTAAATCATAAGAGAAATGGTTTTTATATTTACCCAATATTTATCCAGATTTCTACCTGGTATCACTCTCCTTCTGCTTGGAAGGCTCCTTTTTTGTGTGTGTGCAAGTTTGCTGGTGATTAAATTTTTAAGCTTCCATATTTACAAAAAAGTCCTCCTTTTAAGTTTGCTTTTAAGATCTTCTCTGGTTTTATATAATTTGGCTATAGTATGCCTTTGTATAGTTTTCTTCATATTTATTGTGTTTTGCATTGATTGAGCTTCTTGAATCTGTCAGTTTATAACTTTCATCAAATCTGGAAATTTATGTATTATTTCTTTATATATTTTCCCATCCTCTTTTCTCCTTTTCTCTTTCAGGGACTCAATTAGTTCATTGATAGGATGTTTAAACTTGTTCTACAGATAGATAACGGATCATGTTTTCTCACTCTCTTTTTCATCTCTTTGTTTCCTTTTAGATAATTTTTATTGCTATACCTTTTTGTTTACTAATGTTTTATTTTGTAATATATAATCTGCCATTAATCCCACCCAGAAAATTTTTCATTTTAGACATTTAGTTTCACTTCTTGAAGTTTGATTTGGATTTTTTCTTAATATTTTCCATGTCTTGCTTTAATATACTCAATCTGTCATTTAGCTTCTTGAACAAATGGAGTACAGTTATAATAACTATTTTAATGTTTTTCTTTCTTCTGCTCCTTTTATCTGTGTCATTTGTGGGTAGATTTCAAGTGGTTGATTTTTCTCCTAATTATAGGTCCTATTTTCATGCTTCTTTGCATAAATGGTAATTTTAACTTATAATAAATATTACAAATGTTAAATTTTGGGGCACTAGGCCTTTTTTCATCTCAATAAACATTAAACTTTTTATCTGGGATACAACTTAGTTACATGAAAACTTGATCTTTTTTGTTCTTGCCTTTTAAGTTTTTTTTAGGGAGAATTGCAGAAGCATTTTAGTCGAGGACTAAATTTGCCCCACTACTGAGACAGAGCTTTTTTAAACACTATATGCAATGCCTTATAATTATGTAACTTTTTCCAGTATGGCTGACTGGAATAGGCACCATTCCTCATATGTGAGCCCTGGCAATTGTTTCCCCTAATCCTTTCAAATGGTTCTTTCTTGGGTAGTTTTGTCACATGAATACGTTGATAAATCCTCAGCTAAAGACTCTAAGGATAACTTCTTCAAGTCTCCAAAGTTCTCTCTCTGTACACCTTATGCCTTTTCTGTTACTCTGCCCAACATGCTTGGTCTCCCTGGACTCCTAGTTCAATCCCCTGAACTCGGGGAAATTGACTACTGGCTCCAACCGGGTTCTCCTGCTCTCTGCCATTTCTTGCAAACTTTCTCTAGGTGGCAAGTTAGGGCAGTCTTAGGGCTTAACTTGTCAGGTCTTCTCCTGTCTCTCAAGGATCACTGTACCTACTTACCTGGTATTCAATGACTTATAATCCATTGTTTCATACATTTAGTCCTGTTTTTCACTTGTTTCTGGTAGGAGGGTAAACCAGATCGTTATAATTCCACCATGGCCAGAAGAAAAAGAAAAAGTCAGACTAAAGTTTTACATAGCTATGCAGTAGTGATGTGATAAGTAAAATTTGTATAAAAAGACTAAAAAATGATATAAATCCATGTAATAAAAAATATACACTATGTAGAAAAACTCCTATGTTTGAGGCTTCTATATGTCAAATAGTGTATGTTAACATTGAAGTTAACATATTGTAGCATAAAAGTTGTCTCAGTGACCCCAAAATAAATTTGAATTTTCCAATTTAAATTTCTGTTCTTTCCTATTCCCCTTCCGACAGAAGAATTTCTTTCCCAAATTGACTCCAAAGGCTGCTACAATATAAAATTAGAAGAATGTATTCTTCATTTATTTATTCAACAAATATTTGTTAAGTACCTATTCCATGGCTAGACACTATTCTGAGCTTGTGAGACATATCAAGTGAACAAAAGAGAAACCATTTCCTCATGAAGCTTTTCTTCAACAGAGAAATCAACATTCATCAATTAACATAGAAAATAAGCAAATTTAATAATATGGTAGAAAGAAGTGTATAGATCAGGGAAAAAAAAATAAAAGTCAGAGAAGTAAAATCAATGTCCATAAGAAAGAGTTGAGAGTAAAGAAGGAAAGAGAAAAATAACCTGGGAGAGTTTTGGAGATTTATTATGAGAGAAGCTCCAAGCCATCTGCTATATGTAAGCAAATTGTGGAAGAGAAAAAAGGGGCTGGTAGGAAGAGTTGCTGGATATTATTAAGTGGATTGCCTTCAGTTTTCTCTAAGATATTAAAATAGAGATTGCATTACAGCCTTTCCTCAGTATGTGTCAGGGAAATCATTCCAGGACGCCCAGTGGATACCAAATTCTGCAGACTCTTAAGTTCCTTATACAGAATGTTGTAGTATTTGCATATAACCTACACATGTCCTCCTGTACACTTTAAATCATCTCTAGATTACTTAAAATGCCTAACACAATTTAAACTATATATAAGTAGTTGTTAGGCTGTATTGCTTTTTACACTTGTATTATTTTCTATTACTGTATTGTTATTTTTTATTTTTATTTTTTCCAAATATACTTGACCTGTGTTTGGTCGAATCTACAGAGGCAGAATCCACAGATACAGAAGGCTGACTGTATTTTATGACTTTAGAAATGCCGGAATAATTTTTCTTAAAAGTTACCTCATGTTGATTCCAAGAAATGCAGATTCTTAGTTCATATACAAGCCGTTTATATATTGACATCATTCTTACCCCTTAAGAAATATATTTTATTTTTGTTTTATAGATAAGATAAATGAAAGGTCAAAGATTTTAAGAACTTGCCCAACTAGTAAGTGATAGTCAGAAGTGGAGTACAAGTTGGCTTGTTTAAAAAGTCAATGCGTTTACTGTTACACAAAACTATCCTTTAATTTCACTTATGGCATAACAGAGGCACGTTATAATAGAGGGTGTGTAAAGAAGTGCTCAGATAATGTTTCCATGACTTTTCGTCTAATTTTGTCTCAGAAGATTTTCTAGATAACTTTTCTGGCTACGGTGATTTTTTAAAATCTGTAAGAAGTTTGTTGGTTTTACAGCTTACTCAGAATTTCCAGGTGGTGAGATGTATTTTTGTATGAAAGAGAATATAAAATAGAGCCGGGTACAGTTAACTATAGCCAAAGGGTCAAATCTAGCTCACCACATTATTTTGTAAGTAAAGTCTTATTGGGACACAGCCACAACCATGTGTTTCCTTAGTGTTTATTGCTACTTCAGTCTGCAATGGCAAAGATCAGTAGTTGCAACAGAGACCCCGTGGCCTGTAAGCCTAAAACATTTACTGGTTGTCTCTTTAGAGAACAAATTGCTAGCCTCTGAATAGAGACTCTTACTTCTATAACATCTTAGTGGGTCTCAAGGGCAGATTCTTGAGTCTGGGGGATTAATTAGGTAATTTCCTTACAGTGACATTTTAAGGAATAGGAATCCTTAGCAGCCCATCCCCAGTGACAGTTGCCACCAGCAGGAAATGCCCTCCAGCTTTTCTCATTGACAAAGTTCTGGTCAGCCAACTGGCCAGTTTCTACCCATTTTCCTCTATCCCACTGAGAGAAGGTTAGAGAGGCAATGTCCTGAAAGCCATTGCTACTGTTCTTTTTCTCACCTTCTAGAATATTTCATATCAAATAAAATAACTGTAAAAATGACAATTCCATGTTTTTTGAAATATCAGTGTGAAACTAGATTTTCACTAGTATCTGAAATTTAAAAAAACAAATTCACAAATCTATTTTATGTTGCATTGCTGGAATAGATCTCCTCTTGATAGCACATTCTTGTAAATCAAGCATTGGTACAGAGTAAAATAAAACTATAATTTTTATCAATTGAAAAGTAATTTAAACTGACTTTAGAAAAAGATGTTATAATAATACTGAGAAATGCTCATTCTGAAAAAATACATCTTGCCATTTATTTTTTTTAAATTAACTTTTTATTTTTTTATTTTTATTATACTTTGAGTTTTAGGGTACATGTGCACAACGTGCAGGTTTGTTACATATGTATCCATGTGCCATGTTGGTGTGCTGCACCCATTAACTTGTCGTTTACATTAGGTATATCTCCTAATGCTATCCCTCCCCCCTCCCCCCACCCCACAACAGGCCCCGGTGTGTGATGTTCCCCTTCCTGTGTCCATGTGTTCTCATTGTTCAATTCCCACCTGTGAGTGAGAACATGTGGTGTTTGGTTTTTTGTCCTAAATGAATTTTAGACTTATGCAAAAGTAACAACATCATAGAGTTCTTATATATCCTCATCCAACTTCTCCTGATGTTAAGATCTAATACAGCCATCATACAACTATCAAGACCAAGAAATTATTATCTGTATAATGCTATGAACTACATAATTTACTCTGATTTTTCGTTAGTGTTTTGATTAAAATATTTTTTCTATTCCAAGATCCCATCTTGCATTTAATCTCCTCCAATCTGTGACAGTCCCTCAGGCTTTCCACACCTTTTATGATCTCAACATTTTTGAAGAGCACTAGTCACTTATTTCGACATAGATGTATTTTCTGTCTTTTGCAAGTGACAAAATAAAATGATGGAAACCTGATGTTCCTCCTACTAGGCAAAGAAATAACCTGCGGGTCTTTGGTGAGCTCCAAAAGCAAATCACTAAGATCTTAAGTCAACAGGCTACGTATGTCTGGAGGCTCTTCTTCCAGAGTGAAGCAGAAATGAGAGGAGATTTGGAAAGCTGATGTCCTTTCTAAAATTGACAATAGTGCCTTCTTTGGAATACGCAGGTGGATGGATGGTCAGAAAGTTAGTTATTTTTTGCATCTGAATTCAACAATTCTACATTGACCTGAAAAAAGAAAGGATAATATTTCCCTGATATGTAATAATTAATTTGATCAGAGAAAGCCTTTATTTTAAAAGAAATCACTATCTTCTTAAGAAGAATATGACTTGAGAAATAGAAATTATGCTATGCTGAAGAATAAAAAGTATTCATTAAAGCACTATAATCATATTACTATTGAGATAAAAAGTGATGGTTGTAAAAAATAAATAATAGCTATAGACTTAAAACAACAACATAGAGAAAGGCTTTTTTAATAAAAATCATAGTATTAGAATAGCATTTTGAAGACACTTTCCCCAATGATTTTGTACAGTAAATTATTCTACCTTTGTTCAGTACCTATTTTTAAAAGTCAAAATAGGTTTTTTTTTCTAGGTTGGTATAAAATAAGCTATTGCTTGAGAAGGTCTGTTTGCTTGGGAACAAACAGCTTTACATTTTGTGTAATTAATCTTAACCTGTCAAGTGGCCAAATTAATTAGCCATTTTCCTACCGGAGTGGTGAACTTTTAGATGAAGAGAGAAATGCCAGGATGATGTCACATCTGTCTTATTAATTTGAATTTCAGGTTGTGTGAAGAGTTGTGCGATGTAAGAAAAGCATAAAAGAGGTGTGTCATGAAGAGAAAAGTTATTATTTTATCTCATCCTCCCCAATGTTGGTCAGAGACAGTAAAGCCTGTTTAGGTTTTTTTTGAGCCCCTGTTTCCTAGAGGCAGTTGACAAATATGGTCCTTTTTCTCCTCATGAGGGCAACTACCGACTTCAAACAGGTGTGATGAAATCTAAAAAAGGAGACTAATGGCATGCCAAAGAAGCACACTTTGTAGTATAAGGAAAACCAGTGAGTTTTAGTCAGATGCTGATGAAAAAATATCAGAGGGTTATTCTGCCCAGAATAAGTGAGGAGATGGTAATGCGGATATGGTCAGAGGACAAGGCAAAGGGAGAAGGTTCTGTGATAAACGTGCATACATGTTTGTAGAATTACTACAATTTTCTCATCACAAATGTTTAATTCAATAATCAAAATATTCCAGTGCCATGTTAACACACTGTGAGTGAGATATGAAAAAGATTAAGCTAAAATGCCTTTATTGACAGTAGCAGAATAGAATAAAACTGGATGGTAAATTTTTTAAAAAAATCCTAAATCTTTACCCAAACAAGAATTCAAAAACATTAAGAAGTCTGTGAAAAAGTAAAATATGTATTTTAAACTATGTTAAAATTTAGCTTTGTGTGCAGGATTTATGATATTGGGATTTTTTAAATTGATTATTCAGGAAATACTTTAAAATAACCAGAATTAAAGTAACTATCTTAGTAGCAGAAAAATCTAAATTCAAGGAAAAAAAATGTTTTGGGTCACAATGCCATTTTAGAATCTGGAGGCCAAAATACAAAGCAGAAATATTTGAATATTTTTATAAATTGACAAATAGGTCCAGGAAAACTCTTAATTTTCTAAAGTTTCAAATAGGGGCTATTTTAATGACTTTCTTGTTGACATGACTAAACTCTGATAGATAGGTTCATTTGGCCTTTATTTATGACTCTTCTTGTCTGTCACTAACATATTTGAATACTTCCAGAGTGATTGATGATGTTTTTAGTCTCTTAACTAAAGAAATTCAATGGTCTCTGTAATAGGTAATCATAGACATCTGCCTATAATCAGTTTATCAGTTAATAAAATTGTTTTTTCTTGAGATATTAAGCTGATAATATGTCCGTTTCACCAGGTGTTACCAGCAGAAGGCAGGTTGCAAAGCTGACAAGCACAGTTCTCACTTAGGCAGTGCCCTTTTTATGGGATATCATCTTATATAGAATGAGTTATTTAACTGACATTCATTAAATAGCTTTGTGGATAAACAAAAGCAGTGATGTTATCAGGCTTCATTTCTTTCTAGCTTTTCCAAAATTATGTTGCCCATAGTCAAGAAAGGCCATAAAGTCATTTCCTGATTAAATATCGGAACCTTTTGTGTCATACATAGAACGTAATTGGACCATCTCTGAAGTGTGCAGATCTTCTGTTTCCTACCACTGAAATGATTTTTCCCCAGAAATGTTTAAAAAACATTGTAAAAAGTTTTTTAAAAAATAGATCAGCTAAGTTTTTTGAGTTTCTAACATATGCCAGAAACACACTCCCAGGGGCAGAGCTGGGAATATTAGAAAAAATAATGAAAGCTTGCCTAGCAGATACTCTGCTTGCAAATGTAACTTGTATACCTGCAGCACTGGAGACTAGGTAAACTGTTTCACTAACTGAATGTTATATAACAAAGGAGGTGCTCTAATGTTAATTACTTCATTAGTAACTATCAACTATCATGCAATCTAAAGGTGTTGTAACAGACTTCTATGTTATGTAATTATTATTTTAAGAAGCATATTGCATGACCTTTGATATGAAAGGGTCATAGATTAAATCATAAATCTATGTAATTATTATAATCAATGGCACAATGGGAATATCAATGTAAAAGAAATGAAAATGGATAGAGAAAACTATGCTTCTGTAATTTCAATGGGCATTAAAGCTAAGTGCATAGAAATTAAAGCCAAGTTGAAATTATTCTTAATGTGACACATTCATGAAGTTGAGTATCATTTCAAGTTTAAAATTTGGTCCATACCTCTTTGTTTCCATTAATGTCTTTCACACTGGAAAAAAAATAATTTCTATAAAATCTTGCCAGAATTCTCTTTCATTTTCCCATTTTCCAAACTTCGAGTATGCTAAAATATAAATATATCATGTCGCTGGCTAGATTCTGGTGAAATATAATCATCTTTTTTTTTTTTTTTTTTTTTTTTTTTTTTTTTTTTTTTTTTTTTTTGAGACGGAGTCTTGCTGTGTCACCCAGGCTGGAGTGCAGTGGCGCGATCTCGGCTCACTGCAAGCTCCGCCTCCCGGGTTCAGGCCATTCTCCTGCCTCAGCCTCCCGAGGAGCTGGGACTACAGGCGCCCACCAACACGCCCGGCTAATTTTTTGTATTTTTAGTAGAGACAGGGTTTCACCGTGTTAGCCAGGATGGTCTCGATCTCCTGACCTCGTGATCCGCCCGCCTCGGCCTCCCAAAGTGCTGGGATTACAGGCTTGAGCCACCGCGCCCGGCCTTTTTTTTTTTTTTTTTTTTTTTTTTTTTTTTTTTTTTAAGACAGAGTCTCGCTCTGTCTCCCAGGCTGGAGTGCAGGGGCGTGATCTCAGCTCACTGCAAGCTCCGCCTCCTGGGTTCACGCCATTCTCCTGCCTCAGCCTCCCGAGTAGCTGGGACTACAGGCGCCAGCCACCGCGCCCGGCTAATTTTTTTTATTTTTAGTAGAGACTGCGTTTCACCATGTTAGCCAGGATGATCTCGATTTCGTGACCTCATGATCCGCCTGCCTCGGCCTCCCAAAGTGCTGGGAGAAATAAACTCTTTACGATTTTCTTTATTTTTCCTTTAACATTTTTAGGGTTCAGGGTGCATATGCAGGTTTGTTCTATAGGACAACTTGTGTCATGGAGGTTTGGAGTACAGTTTATTTTGTCATCTAGGTACAAAGTATAGTGTCCAATAGATACGTTTTCTGATCCTCTCCCTCCTTCCACCCTCCATCCTCAAGTAAGCCCCATTGTCTGTTCTACCCCTCTTTGTGTCCATGCGTTCTCATCATTTAGATCCCATTTATGAGTGAGAACTTGTGGTATTCGGTCTTCTGTTTCTACATTAGTTTGCTAAGGATAATGGTCTCCAGCTCCATCTATATTGCAGCAAAGGATATGATCTTGTTCTTTTTTTAGTGATTACATAGAATCTATGGCATATATGTACCACATTTTCTTTATCCAGTTTACTGTTGATGGGTATTTAAGTTGATTTCATGTCTTGGCTATTGTGAATAGTGCTGAAATGAATATACAAGTGTATGTGTCTTTATGGTAGAATAATTTATATACCTTTGGGTATATACCCAATAAAGAGACTGCTGAGTCTAATGATAATTCTGTCTTTAGTTTTCTGAGGAATAGCCACACTGCTTTCCACATGGTTGAACTAATTTACACTCCCACCAGCAGTGTATAAGCATTCTCTGTCTTCCACAACATTGCTAGCATCTGTTATTTTTTATTTTCTTAATAATAGCAATTCTGACTGTTGTAAGATGGTATCTCATTGTGGTTTTGATTTTTCTAATGATCAGAGATGTTGAGTAATTTTCACATGATTGTTGGCTGCTGCATGTATGTCTTCTTTTGAAAAGAATCTGTTCATTTGCTTTGCTTTTTTTTTTTTTTTTTTTTTTTTTTTTGAGATGGAGTTTTACTCTTGTTGCCCAGCCTGGAGTGCAATGGCACAATTTTGGCTCACTGCGACCTCCACCTCCCAGGTACAAGTGATTCTCCTGCCTCAGCCTCCGGAGTAGCTGGTATTACAGGCATGCACCACCATGCCTGGCTAATTTTTTATTTTTAGTAGAGATAAGGTTTCTCCATGTTGGTCAGGCTGGTCTCAAGCTCCTGACCTCAGGTGATCTGCCCACCTCAGCCTCCCAAAGTGCTGGGATTATAAGCATGAGATACCACACCTGGCCACTTTGCCCACTTTTTAATGGGTGTCTTTTTGCTTGTATATTTGTTTAAGTTTTTTATAGACGCTGGATATTAGACCATTGTCAGAAGCATAATTTGCAAAAATTTTGTCCATTCTGTAGGTTGCCTGTTTACTCTGTTGATAGTTTCTTTTGCTGTGCAGAAGTTCTTTAGTTTAATTAGATCCCATTTCTTAATTTTTGCTTGTGTTGTTGTTTTTAGCATCTTCGTCATGAAATATTTGTCAGTTCCTATGTCCAAAATGGTATATCCTAGGTTATCTTCCAGGGTTTTTTATAGTTTTAGGTTTTGCCTTTATGTCTTTAATCCATCTTAAATTGATCTTTGGATATGTGATGGAACAAAGGGACCAGTTTCAATCCTCTGCACAGGGCTAGCCAGTTATCCCAGAACCATTTCTTGAATAGGAAGTCTTTCCCCATGGCTTTTTTTTTTTTGTCAGCTTTGTTGAAGATGAGATGGTTGTAGGTGTGTGGACTGTTTCTGTGCTCTCTATTTGATTGGTCTATGTGTTTATTCTCTTTGATTGGTCTATGTATCTGATTTTGTACCAGTGCCATGTTGGTTTGGCTATGGTGGCCCTATATTATAGTTTGAAGTCAGGTAACATGATGCCTCCAGCTTTGTTCTTTTTGCTTAGGATTGCCTTGGCTATTAGGGCACATTTTTTGCTTTCATATGAATTTTAAAATAGTTTTTTTTTTTAAATTGCCTGGTGGTGAGCAGGGGGAGTGGGTGGACCTCATGGGAGACAAACTTAATTCCTCTCCTTAGGGCAATTGCAGCTTGCTGGAGGTGTAGATAAAGCACTCAGGATCTTTGCTCCTTCCTCAGTCCAAGGACAGCAATGGCAGTTCCACTGCAGAGGCAGCATCAGAGGGCTTTTGGTTGCCCCTGGGAGCGCTACTTCCAATAAATTAGGAACCACTGCTACTGGGCGTGTTCAGCCAGGGGATAGGGCAGCTCTACTGCTGGCTCAAGCTAGGGGTTCTGCTTTTGGGGAAGCAGGAGTTAAGGGCTCACAGGGAGGAGAGACTGGGATCCTGTTGGTACGGTGGCTGTGGCATGCTGTTAGCTTGGGTGAAGCCCTCAGGCGCCTTGTTTCTTTCCCAGGCTGAGTGCATCGGGGCAGAACCACTCCTGTGGCAGTGGCCGAGGGGCTGTTTATTGCCTCTGGGAGCCTCTCCCCGGGAAACTCAGAGCCTCTACCAGTTGTTGTGCTCAGCCGTGGGTGGGTCAGCTGTTCTGTGGTCCTGAGCTGGTTGCCCTGCCTGGTGACGAGTTGCGGGGGGGTGGGGGCTCCAGGGAAGAGGAGTTGGATTCCTCTCCATTTGGTGGCTGCTGCATGCTGGGGGTGCCAGGGTAGTGACTAGGCCTTTTGTTCTTTCCCAGCCCAAGGGCAGTTAGGGTGGTACAAGTGCAGCTGCTAATGCTGGGATGCCCAGGGATCCAAGGCTCCCGGGACTCCGCCTGTGCCTGAGCAGTGGTTCTGCCAGACTCCACATAGCGCTCCTTGATGAATCACAATGTGTCCACCTGCATGTTTCCGTTGAAAATATATTATTTAATCACCACTTTTTCTTCTCACTGTGACAGCAGTGCACCCTAGCTGCTTCTAGTCAGCCATCTTGGCCCTCCCCACCATTTTCTTTCTTCATTATTTTGTATACAAGTGTTGCCTTTATGAGTGGCTCTGAACTCTTTCGTGTATGAACTTTTACCATCCCTTACACTAATTCATAACAGAGTATATTTAAGTCATTTCAGTGAGGATGCTTTAATTAAAACTAGTTATGGAAATAACCTTGTGCAGTAGTATTCTAAGCATTAGGTTTAACATATCTAGTCCTTTTGTAGAAGAGAAATACAGTGTTATAACCATATATTCATGAAATGTAGAAGTTTGCTAACAAAATAATTCTTTGGGTATCAACATTGTTGTGTATGTGTGTGTAAGTTTACAAACGTGTGCATGCACAAGTTTATGTAATATAGAGGATGTACATGATAGTGGACATGGATCTAGAGAAATATGACTTCTCATCTATTCTATTAGTAGAATCTTGGAGAATAAAAATAGGCACAAAATAAATATATGAAAGGAGAACATAATCACTACAATTTTAAGAAAAATTACCTTGGAGTCGTATGCAAGCCACTAGTCAAGAAAGCAGAATTGTAGGAAATGAAGAAAGCAGTGATAGCCTAGGGAAAAATATTTTTCATCTTTTTACTCTCCCCTATTATTCCTAGATTTTCAAGTAATAATGAGAAAGTAGCATATAATAACTGAGAAGCCATTGTGCTATTGTGAAGTTATAGGTTTGGAGTCAGAGAAACCCAAGGTCAAATTTACCTCTGCCTCTGACCCTTTGTGTAACTGTGTTGTGATGTTTTCTTCGTCGTCTCCCACGAACATATGTCCTAATATCTAGATCCTTCAGTAATCCCTGCTTACATTAACTCTGGGCTTGGCTGTGTGACTTGGTTTGTTCACTGGAATGTTAGCCAGTGGGACACAAGCAGAATCTTCATAAGCCCTTGAATAGTGGGGGTGGTAGTCCATAAAATCCACCCTGTCTGCAAAGAAGCTCAAGTCTATTTAGTTATATTGGAAAACCATGAGGTTATTGAAGCCCCAGTTGACATCTGGCTGTACTACATGAGACTCCAAATGAGAATAGCAGAACGACCCAGGTGAGCTTTTCCCAATATACAGAAGCATGAACATTGATAAATCATTATCATTCTAAGGCAAAAGATTTGGAGATAGTTTGACATACAGCAATAAGTAACTAAAACTGTAGGTTTGTTCAAATGACTTCTGTAAGTGAGTCAAGATTACCACTTAACTTTCAAAATATTAGAGAGAAAACAACCCACGTCTCAATTTTTTAATTCTTAAATTATATTACTGTTTTGACATGCGTCTTCTTTAACTAATTGGAGAAGTAAAAATGAGAAAAGCCACTTTTATCAGAATTTGACTTAAGGCCACCTTTTTTTCTAATGGTTTTCTTGGGCCATCTTTACCAACATATTGATATCTGAGATGGAAGTATCAAAAAATGATAACCAACTCAATATTTTTTGATGAAGGTGTCAAGCATGACTTCCACTCTTATGGGAAATTGTAATCTGATATAGTTTGGCTATGTGTCTCCACCCAAATCTCATCTTGAATTGTAATCCCCACATGTTGAGGGAGGGACCTGGTGGGATGTGACTGGATTATGGGGATGGTTCCCGCTTGCTCTTCTCATGATAGTGAGTGAGTTCTCATGAGATCTGATGGTTTAAAAGTGGTACTTCCCCCTTTGCTCTCTCTTTCTCCTGCCACTATATGAAGAAGGTGCTTGCTTCTCCTTCACCTTCCACCATGATTGTAAGTTTCCTGAGGCCTCCCTAGCCATGTGGAACTGTGAGTCAATTAAACCTTTTTTTTTTTTTTTTTAACAAATTATGCAGTCTCAGGTAGTTCTTTATAGCAGTGTGAGAAAGAACTAATACAGAAAATCAGTGCTGGGATAGTGGGGTACTAATATAAAGATAACCTGGAAATGTGGAAGCTACTTTGGAACTGGGTAATGGGCAGAGGTTGGAACAGTTTGGAAGGCTCAGGGGAAGACAGGAAGATATGAGAAGGTTTGGAACTTCCTAGAGACTTGTTGAATGGTTTTTACCAAAATGCTGATAGTGGTATGGACAATGAAGTCCAAGTTGAGGTTGTCTCAGATGGAGATGAGGAACTTATCAGGAACTGAAACAAAAGCCACTCTTGCCATGCTTTAGCAAAGGACTGGTAGCATTGTGCCCTTACCCTAGAGATCTGTGGAACTTTGAACTTCAAAGAGATGATTTAGGGTATCTGGCAGAATAAATTTCTAAGCAGCAAAGCATTCAAGATGTAACCTGGCTTTTTCTGAAAGCATGTAGTCATATGCATTCACAAAGAGATAATCTGAAATTGGAACTTATGTTTAAAAGTGAAGTAGGGCATAAAAGTGTGGAAAATTTGCAGCCTGACAATGCAGTAGAAAGGAAAAAAATCCATTTTATGGGGAGAAATTCAAGCCAGCTGCAGAAAATTGCATAAGTGACAGGGAGCTAAATGTTAATAGCCAAGACAATGAGGAAAATATCTCCAGGGCATTTCAGAGATCTTCGTGGCAGCCCCTCCCATCACAGGCCCAGAGGCCTTAGAGGAAAAAGTGATTTTGTGAACCAAGACCAGGACTCCCACTCCTCTGTGCAGCCTCAGGGCATGGCATTCAGTGTCCTAGACACTCTAGTTCCAGATATGGCTAAATGAGGCTAAGGTACTCCTCAGGTCATGACTTCAGAGGGTGTAAGCCCCAAGTCTTGGCAGCTTCCATATGGTGTTGGGCCTTCAGGCTTGCAGGAAGACAAGAGTTGAGGTTTGGGAACCTCTGCCTAGATTTCATAGCATATATGAAGATGCCTGGATGTCAAGAAAGAAGTCTGCTACAGGAACAGAACTCTCATGGAGAGCCTCTACTAGGGCAATAAAGAAGGGAAATGTGGGGTTGGAGGCCCCACACAGAGTCTCCACTGGGGCACTGTGGAGCTGTAAGAAGAGGCCTATCATCCTTCAGATACCAGAATGGTAGATCTACCAACAGCTTGAACCATGTGCTTGGAAAAGCCATAGTCACTCAAAGCCAGACCATGAAAGTGGTCACCCCATGGGGACTGTACCCTGAAGAGCCACAGCGGTGAAGCTGCCCAAGCCTTGGGAGCCTACCCCTTGCATCAGCGTCTCCTGGATGTGAGACATGGATTCAAAGGACATTATTTTGGAGCTTTACAATTTAATGAGTGCCCTGCTGGGTTTCAGAGTTGCATGGGCCTGTAGCTCCTTTGTTTTGGTCAATTTGTCCTATTTGGAATGGAAACATTTACCCAATGCCTGTACCCCCATTGATATGGTTTTGCTCTGTGTCCCCACCCAAACCTTATCTTGTAGCTCCCATAATTCCCACGTGTTGTGGGAAGGACCTGGTGGGAGACGATTGAATTATGGAGGTGGGCATTTCCCATGCTGTTCTCATGATAGTGAAGAGGTCTCACAAGATCTGATGATCTTAAAAACGAGAGTTTTTCTGCACAGTCTCTCTCTTTGCCTGCCACCATCCACGTAAGACGTGACTTGCTCCTCCTTGCCTCCCATCATGATTGTGAGGCCTCCCCAGGCACATGGAACTGTTAGTCCAGTTGAACCTCTTTCTACTGCAAATTGCGCAGTCTCAAGTCTGTCTTTATCAGCAGCATAAAAACGGACTAATACATCCATTGTATGTTGGAATTAACTAACTTGTTTTTTATTTTACAGACTAATAGGCAGAAGAACCTTGCCAGGTCTCAGATGAGACTTTGGACTTGGAATTTTGAATTAATGCTAGAATGAATTAAGACTTTGGGGAATTATTGGGAAGGCAGGATTGTGTTTTGAAATGTGAGAAGAACATAAGATTTTGGAGGGACCAGAGGTAGAATGATATGGTTTGGCTCATCTCAAATTGTAATCCCTATATGTCAAGGGAGGATGCTAGTGAGATGTGATTGGATCATGGGGAAGTTTCCTCACTGGTGTTCTCAGTTCTCATGATAGTGAGTTCTCATGAGATCTGATGGTTTAAAAGTGGCACTTACTCTCTCTCTCTCTCTCTCTCTCTGTCTCTCGCCACCTTGTGAAGAAGGTGCTGGCTTCTCCTTCACCTTCTACCATTATTGTAAGTTTCCTGAGGCCTCTCTAACCATGTGAAACTGAGTAAATTAAACTTTTTTAAAAAAGTAAATTTCCCAGTTTCGGGCAGCTTTTTATAGCAGTGTTAGAATGAACTAATACATAATCTAACAAGACAGGTGAATATTAAAGAAAAATACTAAGGAATATATGTAACAGTTTATTAAGTGGACAGAACTTGGTTCAGCATAACTAAGATAAAGTTTTATTCTCCTACTCCTGACTTTAAACATACTCTGTTGAATTCCCTTCTCCAGTCATTAAGAGTGTCTCAGGCAGATGCATAAGTTTCAGGGTTTTTTAAGGAAGTGGAATCATCTCATTTTTGACATTGAAACATCCAGTCCCAGCAAAATCTCACATCCATTTAAAAATCTTGCATTCAACAGCATATACAATACAATATTCCCCCCATCTTTGCTTATCTATATATCTTTTTCAGTTTGCTCTCTTGCTTCTGGATCCTCCATTGTCTAGCTGTGAGAGAGGCATTATGAAGAGTGAATGTCTTCAGTGACTAGAGATGTTGTAATTGAGCTGTTGGTTTCCTCTGTTGTGGGATGCTTTTCTCCAAGGATTTTGTTGGCTTCTTCCAGAAAGGAACAATCAATACAGTACCACTTGAACATCCTACTCTATTCCTCTGTAGAAGTGTAAGGTTTCACTCACTTGTCTTTCTGAGGTTCCAAGGCTAATTTTCTAGGACTAGAATTCATATGGAAACGCAGACTTTCACTTTGGCTTTCTAATAACCACCCTATAACTCTGATTTAAGCTCATACTCTTCTTGGTATTTTAAAAAAATGTATTCACCATTAAAATATGTTCCTTAAAGCATAGTAATACATTTAAATTGTTATATTTTTTAGTTGCATTGCAGTGGTCAGTGCCTTCAGAGTAACTATTTGTATTAATCTTAGATGTGATTAAATGGTCTTTTAAGCCTTCATTTTACTTAAAGTGAGATAAGGGCAAAATTTCTGCTTCTTTGTAAACAAAGAAAGGAATATCTGCTCAGTGAATTTTAAAATACTTTTTCTTTCTTTTATTTATTTTCTTCTCTTTTTTTGCCAGTAGTGTTTCATGATAAGAGCTGATGATTGAAAAATTAGAATGAGCACCTTTTGATAAGTACTGCAACTCTCCTTAGAAGAGATGATTCAGTTCTATCTTCAGCTTTAGTCTTGAGCTTAAATTTCAAGATATTCAACTTAATTTTATATTGTATTTAAGTGTCATAAAGGTTCTATGCCAGGTTGGCCCCTGGCAAGGCATGAAAAGCATCCCACTATGATCTCTAGTAAGTATATTAAATGATGTTCCTTTGATTCTAGATTATGACTCCATTGGAAATAATGGAGCCCTACTGTCCAGAAAAAAAAAATAATAACAAACTGTTCAGTAGTGATAGCACTACTATTAGTACAAGGGTACCTTCATTTTAAAAGTGGTCTCTTTAAAGAGATACTGTGCCTTAAATGATGTAAATAAATCATAATTTCCATTTACACTATGATGAGAGAGATTTAATTTATATTTTCAGACCAGCAAAAGGTTTTTTGGAGATATAAGATTTGATCTGAGAAAGGAAAGGTGACTTGGAGATATCCAGGGTAAGAGTGAAGAAAAAAGAGGTTTACTGTCTGGAGGAGTTTTAATGTGGGAAAGAGTGGAAGTGTTATAAATTATACTTTATAAAAAAATTTCAGGGTGCAAAATTAAGAAGGAATTGAAGCATTATGTCCAAATGGGAGGCTTTTGCAATTTCTCAGACTAGAAGCGTAACAATGTAGATGCAAGGAAAATGAAGAAAACTGGTTATATTAAAAGACATGAATTGCTTGTAGAAGTAAAGGGACATGTGGAATGGATGTGAGACATAATGAGGAGAATATGTTAGCAAATAACATTGTTTTCAGAATTCGGCAAATGCATTGATGAAGTTGCCACTTACTGAGATGATCAAAATAGGAGTAAAACAATAGAGGAAGGCTTGTGGGAGACTAATAATTCAGGGTGAGAGAGCTGTGAATCATACAAATGATGGATTTACAAGGATGGAGGAAATAGCCAGGATTACAGGTGAGAATTTGAGTCCATGAACACATCCTGAGTGATTCTAGTTTATTATTTGTATTGAAAAGAACTGGCAATGTCAGCTGAGCGTTAACTGAACATTAACTGTTAGAAGGAATGAAGGAAAACAAGGAGAATGCCATGGTGCTAAGTGTGCAAAAGAAGATCAGAAAGGTGTCAGTTGGCTTGGCAACATGGAGGTCAGTAGCAGACTTATAGGGAGTCAATTAGAGGGGTTTGGAGAAGAAAGCAAGTGTCTTCATATTTGGAGATCTGTTCAGTATCATGGCATGGAAATTTCCTTCTGACTCTTTCAATCAGGAAACATGTGAATTTGAAGGGAAAATTAGACCCTTCATAAACCTTACAGAGTGGATTTGCTGACTGAAATAAAAGGCCCTGTAGGATCAAGGACTATCCCTGTTGCATGTTTGCTCTTCTGATATCCCTTTAAATCCATGTGTATTTGGCAACACACACGTGCTTGTTTTTGTTTCTCTTTTCATGTAGGGTGTTAGTGGTGGAGCTGGGAAGGTGGCCTAGCTTACTAAATGTCTATTAAATCCCCATAAAATGTAAACTAAATTTTCTAGCTCTGTTGTCCATGATGTTCTATTGCTTCAGCTACTGTTCAACCATAGAGAAAAGCATATGCCTCATTTCCTCATTTTATTTGCTCAAGAGGAGGAGTGCAAGTGCTGTAGTGGCTATCGTTTTCCAAGCTAATGGAGCATGCTATATGACTTCAAGAATAATGATCCACTGACCTGCCCTCTAAACTAGGAAATAGCTCCAGAGCACTTGTAGTTTAGTGGGTTGCCATTGCTCTGAAAGCATGACAAGTTTATAACAATTTTAGCCACAAAACCAAAATAAGAAAAAGTTAAAATATTTTTATAGAACCCTTTGGTTAATGGACAAAACTAGTTCAGACAGAGCATCATGCTGTCCCGAAATACTGGTCAAGAATTGAGATTTAAGTTGTAAAAACTCGGGGTATATTTCAGAGTAACAATTCCTTTGTTTTCATGGTTCTGAAGAGATAGTTTCATGTTTATCTTATTATTTCCTGTTTGACAGAATATCTATGGTTGTTTCATGTTGCCAAATACTTCTTTTAGTTGCTTTGGTGGTCTATACATATCATCAGTCTATTAAAAAGTAAGTTACACTAGGCCGGGTGTGGTGGCTCACACCTGTAATCCTAGCACTTTCAGAGGCCAAGGCAGGTGGATCACCTGAGGTCTGGAGTTCGAGACCAGCCGGGCCAACAAGGTGAAACCCCAGCTCTACTAAAAATACAAAAAAATTAGCCAGGTGTGGTGGCAGCACCTATAATCCCAGCTACTCGGGAGGCTGAGGCAGGAGAATGGCTTGAACCCGGGAGGCGGAGGTTGCAGTGAGCTGAGATCACGCCATTGCACTCCAGCCTGGGCAACAGGAGCAAAACTCTGTTTCAAAAAAAAAAAAAAAAAAAAAAAAAGGAAGTTATATTAAACAATTGAAACAATTGACTAAATCAATTGTAATCAGAATTATTTCCTAGCTACTTAATTTTATACAATTACTATTTAGCCATATCTGGTTGGCATAGCCTGAGGGATCCAATTCTTTTGCAAAGCCCCCTCTTTTTAAGGAGGTCTCACGTGGGACTGGGTCTATTCAAGTGTGCATATACAAAGGCTTTGGCAGCAGCTGGACCTTGGTCTTCCACTCTACTGGCTAAGGGATCTCAGTCAAGTTACTCAATTTCTCAGAACTTTTTTATTTCTTTATCTGTGAAATGAAGACCCTAATAGTTACAGATATCTCAAACAATTGGGAAAGTTTAATTTGTTATGTAGAAGCAGTTTATAAACCACCAAGGAATAAGAATCCTTAGTAATTGTTATTAAAAGGAATATTTCTCATGGTAAATAGTGTAGCATGTGATGGAGGACATGAGCTAAGTGATCAGTCTGACCAGTGTTTTGAACCCTGCCTCCACCAATTACAAGTCAGGTGAACCATGGCAGGCTACTCAATGTCTTTGGGACTTCTTTTCCTAACTTGTTATTTGGAATATTATTATCTGCCCGTGGGACTACTGAGATGTTTAAATGAGATTATGTATGAAGAATGTTTAATTCCACTCATTCTATGCACATATTATATACTGGGTTAAATTAATACATATTGGCCCCCTTTTGTAAGTTGTCCCCTGGCAAGGCATGAAAAGTATCCCATGACCTCTATTATATTAAATGATGATCCTTTGATTCCAGGGTATGACCTCATCAGAAATAATGGATCCCTACTGTCCAGAAAAAAAAAAAAAAACAAACTTTGTTCAACTATTGCTGACACCATCACTATTAGTACAAGAGTACCTTCGTTCTAAGAGTTCTCTTTAAAAAGGTACTGTGACTTACATAATGTAAATAAATCATAAACATTCTGTAGGAAATCAATCAGTGAGATATATTTAGAAAGGATAATTTTGCCATGTTCCTTAAATAATGTGGTACTTACTTCTGTACAAAAGTAATCATCTCATATACACAAGTAAGTATGCATCAGCCTGTCTTTTCACACATTTTATTTTTTCTTCTACAACTGGAAAAGTGATGGGGAGATCTTGAGCAAATATTCTTGTTAGACATGGAAGTTATCCCTTCACACAGACACACACACATGCACAGACACCCCAGTAAAGAAAAAAGAGGTTTCTTTTTTTTTTTTTTTTTTTTTCACCAGAGAAGGATTCTTCGTCAAGGTGCTCAAGATCCTTGCAGCAAGGGGCAATATTAAATTTTTCTGTTTGAGGGTTAGACGGAAGAGATGGATTAACTTGGAAAATAATTTAAGACTCTCTTGGAGGAAGATGCAGAGCCATCTGTTGCTTGAGTGTAAATGGAATCACTCCTCTTAATCTACTGGTGCTGATAAGGAAAGCAGTCAACTGTATCATGGTTGAATTCCTAGACTCTGAGAAAGTGGAAAATTATGTAAGCCCTTAAAGGACACACAGGCAGCTAATCTGACCTGTAAGGAGAATGGCTGTATGTTTCAGATGCGGGAGGGCACTAAATATCAGGATCTGGGGAATACAGCAGGGACAGCTGGGTGAACACACACTCAAAAAGCACAATTTCCACCAAATAGCCTTCCGTAAAAGACAATATCTGTGTGCCCTGGGAACTAGGCCAGAGAGGCTTGCCTGCAGCTCCTATCAATCAGCAGGTCAGATGGTGGAGGACTAGCATTCAATAGTGACACCCTGTGGCAATGGACCTTCTCTCTATTTGACAAGTGTACTCTCTAGACCATATTAATTTAGCTTGAAGTAAACTAAGGAATTACAGGGTATTTGTACCTTAAAGCTGTAAAACAGTTCTTATCCATTTCTAAGATGTTCCAGCTATTTATGACAAAGTCTTAATTGTTTGGAGGTCCTACTTTACCAATCATAAAATTATCTCATGCCAAGAAACTTCATTGTTACTCTAAGCAGCTGAAACTGGCTTCTGTATTTATGTACTTTTTATTTGAAATATAGAGTTTAGGTTGACCTGAACTGTGTTGTTCAGATGGGCAAGTACATATTTAATTAAAATATGAATAAGATAGTTTTATTCAGCTTCAATACAAGGAGTATTTTCTAAAAATACAGAGTATCTGCACAAATTGGTGTGGGTCAGTATTTCAAATATCGGTAAGTACATTTTAGGAAAAAAGACCAGAAATAATCATATCATATGCCTGAAGGGAGGCAACACAGGAAAAGGTATTGAAAACAAGTACATCCTTCAGCCATTTTAATAAACAAAGGGAAAAAAATTACGGAGACAAATTTCTGTGCTTCTCTACCAACAATCTCACGCTACTGAATGATGAAGTTAATTTGCATATATAAATCAGCCCTATTACAGCTTACTTTTGAAATTTATTTTTAATTGACACATAATAACTGTACATATATATGGCATATATAAATATCTTCTAGCTTTTTGAAAATATAGGCTATTATTAATTATAGTCATCTTATAGTGTTACAAACCTTTTTAAAAGGTAGTGTCAAATGCTGTTTATGTCATAGGAAAGGGACTTGCTGAGAATCCTCTCATATAGCAAATTGGATAGACCTATCTTTATCCAAAGAAAAGTAAATGGGTAAATAAAGTGGGGTTACTTTTTTCAAAAAAGCTGCAACATTAAATATATATATTCAAAATATGTTAGGCATGTTTTTAACTATTTTGCTAACTAGAAATATTTGTGAAAGCAATTTTAATTTTCAAAAAAATTAAAATAACACATCCACGTTCATAACAGCACTATTCATAACAGGCCCAGGGTAGAAGTAAATGAAATGTCCATCAATGGATGAATAGTAAAAAAATTGGGCATAAACATACAACAGAATATTATTTAGCCTTAAAGGAAAGAAATTCTAAGACATGCTACAACATAGACAAACCTTGAGGACATTATATTAAGTAAAATAAGCCAGTCGCAAAAAGACAAATACTATATAATTCCATTTATATGGGCTATCCAGATTAGTCAAATTCATAGAAATAGTAGAATGGTGGTTGCTATGGGCTGGGTGCTATAGTTTGGATATTTGACCCTTCAGACTTCATGTTGATTCCCAATGTTGGAAGGTGGGACCTAGTGGGAGGTGTTTGTATCATGGGGGTGGATTCCTTATGAACAGCTTGGTGCCATACTCACAGAAATGAGTGGACTCTTGCTCTATTAGTTTCCTCAAGGGGTGGTTGTTAAAAAGGGCTTGGCATCTTCTCTCTCTCCCTCTCTCCCTTTCTCTTACTTCCCCTTTCACCATGTTATTTCTGCTCATGCTGATTTCCCTTTGCTTTCTACCATGAGTGGAAGCAGCCTGCACTTCTCACCACAAGTTAAACAGTTGCTGATGACATGATTCTTGTACCTGCAGAACTAAGAGGTAAATCAACCTCTTTTCTGTATAATTTACCCAGCCCCCAGTATTCTTTCATAGCAACACAAATGAACTCAGACACTAGGAGAAGAGATAAATGGAGAATTGTCATTAATTAGATATAGAGATTCAGTTGTGCAAGATGAAAAATTTCGGAGGGGCAAAGACGTCTGATTAGAAACAGTTGTGATCTGTAGCACTCACAGAGAGGTAAGAAAACGGTGAGTGAATTTGGCACCTTCAACTGAACTGTCCAGATTCTCACATTGGGGCTGACTAGGCAATCAACTCAACCCATGGAGAACAAAGGAAAGCAGGGTGCGGCACGGAGCCAAAGGAACCCTCACACCCAGCCAAGGGAATTGCTGAGTGCTGGTGCAGCCCTGCCAGGAAACCACACTTCTCACATTGATCTTTGCAACCCAAAGATCAGGAGATCCCCACACCACCAGGGCCTTGGGTCTGATACATAGAGCTGTTTGGAGTCTCAGCAGGGCAGTCACTCGGGCTCACACACAGACCCAGGAGTTTTATATTTTCTGGTCCCAGGAATCCCATCAGGACAGGAATTCCATCCATACGTTCCGCTAGGAAGGAATCCAGGGAGCCAAGCAATGTTGTTCTGTGGGACTCACTTCCATGGCACCTCACAAGTTAAGACCCACTGGCTTGGAATTCCAGCTGGCCAGTTCGGTAGGCTGGAGACAGCCTGAGACAGATGAGTTTCCTGGGGTGGGGGCAGCTGTCATTTCTGTGGTTAGGTTGACTCAGCCATTCTAGCCAGCTGGCTCCAGGGAATTCAGGCTGTCTAAATGAGGAGGAGTTCCCCCACAATGCGGCACAACTGCTGTGCCACATTGTGGCAAGACTGCTTCTTTAAGTGGGACTTCCATTTATCCCTCCTCTCTGGGCAGGGCCTCCCAGTGAGAACTTCAACAATTCCAGCCAGGGTTATATTGACAGAACTCTGATCTCTTCCTGAGACAGAGACCATGGTGGGAGGGGCAGCTACCAACCCTGTAGTTCAGTCAACTCAGCCCTTCCCGCCTGCTGGCTCTGGAGAGTCCAGGCAGTCTGGACAAGGAAGGGTTCTCCCCAGCCCAGCACACCTGCTCTACCAAAAAGCAACCAGACTGCTTCTTTAAGTGTGTTCCTGATCCTGTCCCTCCTGACTGGGTGAGGCCCCCCAACAGGGGTCTCCAGGCACCAGTTACAGGAGCATGTGGGCCAGCAAAACGTCAGTGCCCCTGGGACAGAGTGCCCAGAGGAAGGAGCAAGCTGCCATCTTTGCTGTTTTGCAACCTTCACTGGTGATACCTCCAGGTAAGGGAAAATCAAGGCAATGGTTCTGGAGTGATCCCCCAGCATACTGCAGCAGCTCTACAGAAGAGTGGCATGACTGTTACAATAAAAACAAACAATTAGAAAGCAGCAACAACAACATCAACAAAGAAGACCCCCAAAAAAACCCCATTCAAAGGTCAGCAACCTCAAAAATCATAGGTAGATGAGCCCCATAAGATGAAAAAGAATCAATGTGAAAACAGTAAAAACGCAAGAAGCCAGAGTGCCTCTTCTCCAAATTACTGTAACACCTCTCCAGCAAGGGCACAGAACTGGGTGGAAGCTGAGATGGCTGAAGTGACAGAAGTAGGCTTCAGAAGGTGGGTAATAACAAACTTCTCTGAGCTAAAGGATCATGTTGTAAGCCAATGTAAAGAAGCTGAAAATCATGATAAAACAATACAAGAGCTAATAACCAAAATAGCCAGTTTAGAGAGGAGCATAACTTACCTGATGGAGCTGAAAAACCCAACACAAGAAATTCACAATACAATCACAGGTATCAATAGTAGAATAGACCAAGTGGAGAAAAGAATCTCAAAGCTTAAAGAGTATTTTTCTGAAATAAGACAGTCAGACAATAATAGAGAAGAAAAATGAAAAGGAATGAACACAACCTCCAAGAAATTTAGGACTATGAAAAAAGACCAAACTTACAACTGATTTGGTTACCTAAAAAACATGGGGAGAATGGAACAACATTGGAAAACATACTGCAGGATATCATGGAAGAGAATATCTCTACCTAGTAAGACAGGCCAACATTCAAATATAGGAAATGCAGAAAACCCAGTAAGATACTCCACAAGATTATAAACCCCAAGACACATAATCTTCAGATTCTCCAAGGTTGAAATGAAAGAAAAAATGCTAAGGGCACACAGTAAGAAAAGCCAGGTCACCTAGAAAGTTAAACCCATCAGACTAACAGCAGACCTCTCAGTAGAAACTCTACAAGCCAGAACTGATTGGGAGCCAATATTCAACAGTCTTAAAAAAAAATTTCCAACCCAGAATTTTATATTAGGCCAAATAAAACTTCATAAGTGAAGGAGAAATAAGATTCTTTTCAGACAAACAAATGCTGAGGGAATTTGTCACCACCAGGCCTGCCTTACAAGAAGTCCCAGAGGAAGCCCTAAATATGAAAAGAAAAAACTGTTACTTACCACTACAAAAACACATTGATGTACACAGACCAGTGACACCATGAAGCAACCACATAAACAAGTCTGCAAAATAACCAGCCAGTGTCATGATGACAGGAGTAAATTCACACATAAGAATATTAACCTTAAATGTAAATGGACTAAATGCCCAACTAAAAGACACAGAATGGCAAGATGAATAAAGAGTCAAGCCCCATCAGTATGCTGTTTTCAAGAAACCCATCTCATGTGCAAAGATACACATAGGCTCAAAATAAAGATATGGAAGAAAATTTACCAAGGAAATGGAAAACAGAAAAAAAGTAGGGGTTGCTGCCCTGGTTTCTTACAAAACAGATTTTGAACTAACAAAGATTACAAAAAGATGAAAAAGGACATTACATAATGGTAAACAAGAAGTTGAATATACATGCACCCAATACAGGAACACTGAGGTTCATAAAGCAAATTCTTAGAGACCTACAAAAAATATTTTGACTTCCACACAATAGTGGAATATTTTAACACCCTACTGATAATACTATACAGATCTTTAAGATAGAAAATTTACAAAGATATTTCAGACTTGAACTCAGTGCTGGATCAAGCATCCATAATAGATATCTACAGAACTCTCTACCTCAAAACAGCAGAATATACATTCTTCTTTGTACCATATGCCACTTACTCTAAAATCGATCACATAATCAGAAGTAAAACACTCCTCAGCAAATGCAGAAGAACAGAAATCATAGCAAACAGTCTCTCAGACCACAACACAATCAAATTAGAACTCAAGACTAAGAAATTCACTCAAAACCACACAACTACATGGAAATTGAACAAGGCCTGTTCCTGAATGACTCCTAGGTAAATTATGAAATTAAGACAGAAATCAAGAAGTTCTTTCAAACTAATGAGAACAAATTGACAACCTACCAGAATCACTGGGATGCAGCTAATGCAGTGTTAAGAGGGAAATTTATAGCACTAAATGCCCACATCAAAAAGCTAGAAAGATATCAAATTAACAACCTATCAACACACGTAAAAGAACTAGAGAACCAAGAGAAAACAAACCCCAAAGCTAGCAGAAGACAATAAATAAGTAAGATCAGAGTGGAACCAAAAGAGATAGAAACACAAAAAATCCTTCAAAAACTCAATAAATCCAGGATCTTTTTTTCTTTTTTAAAAATAATAAAATAGACTACTAGCTAACTAATAAGAGAAGAATCATATAGACACAATTAGAAATGAAAAGGAGGATATTATCACTAGCCTCACAAAAATACAAACAACCTTCAAAGAATACTATAAACACCTCTATGCACATAAACTAGAAAATCTAGAAGAAACTGATACATTCCTAGAAACATCCACCTTCCTGAGACTAAACCAGGAAGAAATTGAATGCCTCAGTAGACCAGTAATGAGTTCTGCCATTGAGGCAGTAATAAATAGCTTCCCAAACAAAAAAGTCAAAGTCTAGACAGATTTATAGTTGAATTCTACCAGAGGTGTCAAGAAGAGCTGGTACCATTTCTACTAAATCCAGTCCAAAAAAAAAAAAAAAAACCTGAAAACAAAGAACTCCTCCCAAATTTATTTTATGAGGCAAGCATCATCCCAATACCAAAACCTGGCAGAGATACAACAACAACAACAACAAGAAAAACTTCAGGCTAATATTCCTTATGAACATTGATGCAAAAATCCTTAATAAAACACAAATGAACCAAATCCAGCAGCACATCATAAAGCTTATCCATTATGATCAAGTTGGCTTCATCACCACGATGCATGGCTGGTTCAACATACACAAATCAAGAAATGTGATTCATCACATAAACAGAACCAGAGACAAAAACCACTTGATTATCTCAATAGATGCAGAAAGGACCTTTGATAAAATTCAACATCCCTCATGTTAAAAACTCTCAATAAACTAGATATTGAAGGAATATACATAAAAATAATAAGAGCCATATATGACAAACCCACAGCAATATGATACTGAATTGAGGAAAAGATGAAAGCATTCCCATTGAAAGGCGGCACAAGACAAGGATGCCTTCTCTCACCACTCCTATTCAACATCCTATTAGAAGTTCTGACCAGGGCAATCAGACAAGAGAAAGAAAGAAAGGTATTCACATAGGGAGAGAGGAAACCAAATTATCTTTGTTTACAGATGACAAGTTCCTGTATTCTAGAAAATCCCATTGCCTCAGCCCAAAATCTTCTTAATCTGATAAGCAACTTCAGCAAAGTCTCAAGATACAAAATTAATGTGCAAAAATTGCTATCATTTCTATAAACCAGCAACAGGCAAGTAGAAAGCCAAATCATGAATGAGCTCCCATTCACAATTGCTACAAAAAGAATAAAATACCTAGGAATACAGCTAACAAGGGAAGTGAAGAACCTCTTCAAGGAGAACTATATCCACTGTTCAAGGAAATCAGAGAGGATACAAACTAATGGAAAAACATTCCATGCTCATGGATAGGAAGAATAAATGCCTTGAAAATGGCTATACTGCTCAAAATAATTTATAGACACAATGCTATTCTAATTAAACTACCACTGACATTCTTCATGGAATTAGAAAAAACTATTTTGAAATTCATATGGAACCAAAAAAAAGCCCAAATAGCCAAGACAATCTTAAGCAAAAAGTACAACGCTGGAGACATCACACTACCCAACTTCAAACTATACTACAACACTATAGTAACCAAAACAGCATGGTACTCATACAAAAGCACACACATACAACAGTGGAACAGAGTAGAGAAATCAGAAATAAAACCACACTCTTAAAACCATCTGATATTTAACAAAGCTGACAAAAACAAGCAATGGGGAAAGGATTCACTATTCAATAAATAGTGATGAGAGAGCTGGCTAACCATATGCAGAAAATTAAAATTGGATCCCTTCCTTATATCTTATATAAAAATTAACTCAAGATGGATTCAAGATTTAAATGTAAAACCCCAAACTATAAAAACCCTGGAAGAAAATGTAGGCAGTGCCATTCAGGACAGAGGCATGAACAAAGATTTCATGACAAAAACACCAAAAGCATTGCAACAAAAGAAAAAATTTAAAAATCAGATCTAATTAAACTAAAGAACTTCTGCACAACAAAAGAAACTATCATCACAGTGAACAGACAACCTACAGCATGGGAGAAAAATTTTGCAATCTATCCATCTGACAGAGGTCTAATATACAGAGTCTACATGGAATTTAAACAAATTTACAAAAAATCCCACTAAGTTATTCCCATAAAAGAGTGGGCAAAGTACATGAAGAGACACTTCTCAAAAGAAGACATTCATGTGGCCAACAAACATGAAAAAAAGCTCAACATCGCTAATCATTAGAAAAGTACAAATCACAAGGATATACTGTCTTATGCCAGTCAGAATGGTGATTATTAAGAAGTCCAGAAAGAACAGATGCTTGCAAGGTTGTGGAGAAAAAGAAATGCTTTTACTCTGTTGCTAAGAGTATAAATTAGACCAACCATTGTGGAAGTCAATGTGGATTCTTCAAAGATCTAGAGACAGAAATACCATTCGACCTAGCAATCCTATTACTGGGTATATACCCAAAGAATATAAATTATTCTATTATAAAGACACATGCACACGTATGTTCACTGCAGCGCTATTCACAATGGCAAAGACATGGAAGCAATCCAAATGCCCATCAGTGATAGACTGGATAAAAAAGTGTGATACATATACACCCTAGAATACTATGCAGCCATAAAAAGGAATGAGATCACGTCCTTTGCAGAGACATGGATGGAGCTGGATACTGTTATCCTCGGCAAACTAATGCGGGAACAGAGAACCAAATACCACATATTGTCACATATAAGTGCGAGCTGAATCATGAGAACACATGGCTACATGGAGGGGAACAACATACACTGGGACCTGACAGAGGTTGGGGTTGGGGGAGGGAGAGCACCAGGAAGAATAGCTAAGGGATGCTTGGCTTAATACTTAGATGGTGGGTTAATCTGTGCAGCAAATAACCATGGCACACATATACCTATGTAGCAAACCTACATGTCCTGCATATGTACCCCAGAGCTTAAAATAAAAGTTGAAGGAAAAAAAAAAAAGAAAAATTTCTGGAGCTGTGTTGCACAACAGTGTGAATATACTTATGGTACTAAATCTACACTTAGAAATGGTTAAGAGGATAATGTTATGTTGAGTGTTTTTTATAATTTAAAAATAAATATTTAAAATGTAATAAAAATTTGATGTTAATAACATATTGCATGAGCTAATTACCAATTTAAGGAGAAAATTTTAAGAAATGGTGTCACAACAGAATTGAAAATATGAGTAGAAGCTAGACTACATAAAGCCAATCAACAATCTTTAGAAAAAAACTTTCAGATATTTAAAACATGATTTAAAATTCTCTCAGAATTCAGAGGACAAAGACAATGATAGTGATGAAAGGGAACTCTTATAGATAACTGACACCCAACATGCAACCAAGAAGTAAACAGAACAAAAGTATACTAATAGAAAAGACTAGCTGAACTGAAGGACCTGAATCTGTAGATCAGACTCATTTGATGTTTATAAAACAACAAACACCTAGATATGCAAAGCTGGCATTGATGAATTTCAGGTGTTAAAAATCAAAAAGAATTTTGCAAGCATTCATCCAAGATAAAAAGAAACTAAGCAACAATCCAACAAAAACAAAAGCCTTCTTACCTATCAAAGGCGAAGACTTTGTCTCCTCAGAATTAAACTACTACAGAAAAAATAAAATCATTTTGAGGCTAAGATGTATGATCTAAAATCTATATGTCTAGCCATGCTGAATGTGAATCAACACCCAAGACATATTGTGAAAATATATATGCATTTAAATATGCATTTAAACTTAGTTATCCTAGGCTAATAATGATGAAATGTATGAATTTGTGTTAGGTGTAGTAATACAGTAGCAGAGAAAATAATTTATCATTTCAAAAGAAATTCTCAAAATCTTAGAATAAATTAATACTGCACTTCTGCTCTCAAAAAGAAGTAAATTAAGGATGCTACTGGCATAAAAATTATACCATATTTATTACTACCAGATAAAACTTATTTTTAAACATTTGGGTAACATTTTAGTTACCTCTGAGCCCTCAAATAATAAATTGGTTCTTCTAATCCCGAGTGAGATGACAGATTCAGAAATTCTGTGTATAATATTCAACGTGAGATAATAAGTATAAATGCTTAAAATATATTGGGCTGAAGAGAGTGTTATAAAATAATCTCCTAAATATGAGGCATCTGTTTATACTACTGTTTGTCCACGTGATTTTACCATTCCTGACACATTCTTAAGAGTAAAGTTCTCCTGAACCCAGTCAGGAAAACTGGATAAAGGCCAGGAAAGAATAATGAATATATTGAGAGAAGCTATGCTTCACAGATGAGGAGAAATGAGCCAAATCAGGATTATTTGCTATGTAAAAGAAAGAGATTTTTGGAATCTCCAGGATAAAACCATGAGAAACAAAATGAAGAAAAACAATGCAATTTGTCTTTACTAGAAGACAACCCTAGAGAGGATGCTGGGGGAATGCACAGGTGGAGAGAGGTAATTCTTCAAACAATAAAATATCTAGAACAACAACAAAACCCAGAAAGCAGTGAGGAAAGCAGATGGCCATTTAGTCAAGTTCGGCAGTCTAAAGTGTTTCATTTTATTTTATGTCGGTCACTGTTAATTTTTTATGAGAGCTTCAAAGTTTCCTAACTCTTAACAATTGAGGCTATTCAAAAAAAGAATGAGTGAGTCTACTTCTTAGTGTAAATTGTTCATCAGGGTTAGTTGTTGTTTGAGTGGAGGGTGGTGAGGGATAAAGAACAGGAAGGGTCAAAGAGAATGGCCTGAAAAGGAAGCAAGATACCCCAGTGCACCATGACAGCATGTTTTCCCCAAATTTCCTCCAGATTCAGAAAGCCTTGCCTGCTGCCAAAGGCAGGTCATTGTTGAAAATCTATCAAGAGTTTAATCCCATATGTCATCTCCTTTGCCCATAAATTTGGAAACTTGAGATGAAGTTGGCTTTGGATAAGAAATTGAAAAATCCTGGGTCATAAAACTACTGTCAGTACACTCTCCAAGAACAGAGGATGCAATTATAAGTTTGAGAAGAGGGGGTGGGGTGGAAGAGACAGGAAGTCAAAGTTGATATTTTAATCTGCTCCCCTCAGACTTGAATAAAGAGTAATTCTAAAAGCTGGCTTCTTTCACTAGGACGGGCATTTACTGAGGAAGAGGGACAAAGGGAAAGAAAAGAAAATCACAGCAAAGATGTATGGTGGAATGATCAGAGGCCATGGGTTGTCATTGTTCACAGAACCTAAAAAGCTTATCTTTAAAAGGAAACTCTAACTATGGGCTGAACGGATCATGGTGTCATTCTCCAACCCCTAATTAGCACAGGGGAATATGATGACAGCTACTAAGGGTCAGCTCAGGTCCTCTCTCCTTTAATATAGTTCTCTTACTTGTACATGTTACCTTTTGCAGGCAAGAAATACACCAATTAACTTCATTATTTAGCTAAGAAGACAAACTAGAGTACAGCGAAACAAGTAAGCATCTTAAAGTAGTAAATAGTTAACAAACTACAACATAGGATACATACATTAATGGGTGTTCTAAAGAAGCCTAAAGATATAAAAATGTATATTTGCAAAAAGTACTTTCTCTTTAAAAACAGTCACTTTAAGAGACAATGTGCTTATTCTCAGCAAAAGAAACTATCATCTGAGTGAATAGACAATCTACAGAATGGGAGAAAATTTTTGCAATCGACACATCTCACAAAGGTCTAATATCCAGAATGTACAAGGAACTTAAACAAATTTACAAGAAGAAAACAATCCCATCGAAAAGTGGACAAAGGATATGAACAGACACTTCTAAAAAGAAGACATTTATGCTGCCAACAAACATGAAAAAAAAACTCAACGTCACCCATCATCAGAGAAATGCAAACCAAAACCACAATGAGATATAATCTCACGTGTCAGAATGGCAATATAATAATTAATAATTGCCATTATTAAAAAGTCAGGAAACAATAGATGCTGGCAAGGCTGTGGAGAAATAGGAATGCTTTTACCCTGTTGGTAGCAATGTAAATTAATTCAACCATTGTGGAAGAGAGTATGGTGATTCCTCAAGGATCTAAAGCCAGAAATACCATTTGACCCAGCAATCTCATTACTGGGTATATACCCAAAGGAATATAAATCATTCTACTGTAAAGACACATGCACACATATGTTTATTGCAGCAGTATTTACAATAGCAAAGACATGGAACCAACCCAAATGCCCATCAGTGATAGATTGGATAAAGGAAATGAGGTACATATACACCATGGAATACTATACACCCATAAAAAGGATGAGATCATGTCCTTTGCAGGGACATAGATGAAGCTGGAAGCCATCATCCTTAGCAAACTAACACAGGAACAGAAAACCAAATGCTGCATGTTCTCACTCATAAGTGAGAGTTGAACAACAAGAACACATGGGAACAGGGGAACAACACACACCAGGGCCTGTGGGGAGTGGGGGGTGAGGGGACGGAACTTAGAGGACAGGTCAATAGGTGCAGCAAATCACCATGGCACGCGTATACTTATGTAACAAACCTGCATGTTCTGCACATGTATCCCGTGTTTGTTTGTTTTTTAGAAGAAATAAAAAGGAAATGCCAGTCAAAACTGAAAAAAAAGAGAGACAATATGCTTATTCTAATTAGGCTTTCACTGTTTAGAATATATTTGTAAAATTCAAATTTAGAAGTGTATTCAGAGCCTAAGCTGAAATCTTTTAAGTTTGTGTTATGTATTTCACATCTACTAATCCTTTAAAATTCACATTTTATCTCGATGGGGGTGGAGAACTTCTCTCCCAAACCCTCCTACAAAATTATCTCAAGTATTTCACATGCTTTTAAATGCCTCACTTTTTGCTCTATTTGCCTATATATCCCCAAGGGCAGTCTTGATTTGCCTTTGAACCCCCAGTGTCTAGAATAATCTCTGTTGCATAAGAGATGCTTAATAAATGTCTTTTGATTGAATAAACATTTGATGTTGTAATTAAAAATGAGCAACGATTGTTCAAAGTCAACATATCAAACTACTTTGTCATTTAACTTGAATAATACCATTATTATAACCAAGTGAAGTAAAGTTAGAAAAAAGAATTTCTTCTGTGACTTGTAAAGGCAATTCCAAATATAAACTCCAAAAATATTTTGAGCATTGTCAGTCGTGGCATGTTGGGATCCCTAGAAGCAGATGCTAAGTCAAAGTTTGAGATTTAAGGTGCTTAGTAACAGTCAACGACTATGACCCAAAAAAAAGGTGAGGAGAGATTGGGAGGCGGGATTGGGCAGATGAAGTAAACAAACTGAGATGTAGGCCTCACAAAGTCTTGACCAACTAGGTTGGGGCTCTGGAGAAACAATTGTCCATCAGAGTGTCACATCTAGGGCTTAAAGAATCAATGCACTTACCTTGCTCAGTTACTGAATGTAGGCTACCTTGGTAGTGTGTGATTTTGGGCTGTTTGCATCTGAGATCAACCTGAAGGAGATTGTCTGCCGATCTCACTCCCTACAACTGGGGCAGCTGGTCCTTGATTGAAGGGAAATCTGAATTACTCATTTCCATGTCTCTCACATTAAATTTTGTGGACTGTGAGAATTAAGGAAGTATATATAATAACTCAGCATAGCGTCTAGTTTAGTAAGCATTCGCAATTCTAGCTATTATTATCATCAAAATCTATGGTTTGCTTAAAACAGATTATTTTCACTACTTTACGCCTTGAATTGAGTACCATTTCACAAACCATTTAAAGATCTTCAGAACTGTTCAGAGAACCTCCACTATCAGTGACAATAGTGTCCCTCACCTACTAGATAGCAGCACAGAATGTAGAGTCAGTGACAGAGACCTGCTTCAGTTCTGCCCCTTAATGAGGTAAGAACTCGAAAAAGTTATTTTTTCCAGACATGGGTTACTTCTTCCATGAAACGTGTTTAACAATACCTATCCTTTAGGGCTATCATGAAGATGAGGAAATGCACCTTAAATACCTACCATGGGGCCACGCAGACCACTAAGTGCCAAAGAATGAAAACTATCTTAAAATTTTTTGTTCTTATTTCAACTCGTACCCCATACTCACTTACTTCTGTTAAAAATCTTGATGACAGAAGCCAGAAACACTAGGAGGCCTGTCTTGCACTTTGTTCTGCCCAGCATCCAACAGGATGCCCCTAACTGTAACTCACCATGGGATCTCCTCTTCCTCTAAGTTACCAAATATATTTAAATGTTTTTCTTAAATAAAAGTATAATCTTATTTTATTATACTCATATGTATTAACATTGTAATAAACATGCCAAACTATTTTCATCTTTCTAATTTTTGCAAAAAATATATCAGATAAAGATAATAACGCTGAGTATTTTCCTTGGAGTGGCTTGGATCTGAGTCAATTTAACCCCTGCTGTTTGAAATCCAAGCCCAGAGTTTCTTGCACTATGCCCTGAGAGCTCTTGGAAGATTTTTACCATCAGCAATACCTTGAAAAGTAAAATTTAGATCTGCCAGGGCTTTACAAGCCCTGGTTGCATGTTGGTTCTCATGTTTCAGCCTTCATAGGCAAATGAGAAACTGTGGTCTGCTGGGAACCCCATGTCATTGGCTTCTAATGGATTTTAATGATCCTGTTGCTCAGACTGTGGAACATAGACAGACATGTACGCTGAGCTCTAAAATGATGCCGCTGGGAATCATCCTGGAGCTCGGTGCTTCCAGCAGAGGAAGCAAAACAGCTGTTGCAACACCTGCTGCTTGGGGCACTGAAAGAAACGAAGTTATAAGAGCCATCAGTGGCAGATACATGAGCTCTGCATTAATGGCCTTGCTTCCACACTGTGCCTCCTGATCTTGGGAGGCTTTATAATACGATGATTCTATTTCTAGTGAGCCCAAATAGCATAAAGGAGATTACTGTATAGGGCACTAAGGGTATACAGGACTTATACTCAGAGGACCACTTCAAAGATTTTGAATTTTAACCTTTCTGATGCTTTAAAAATAATTCAGGGATTTAGAAAGTTTGAAAACAGAGGTGTGCCCAAGATAACAGTATGACACACCATGTCCTCAATTTATCACAAGAGGCACAAGAGGTCAGGGCATATTTTTACCCCCAAAATATAGACTTAGATCTACCAAAGATTGTTTCTGACTGGGGTTTTTGAAGTATCTAGTGTCACAGAATCATTATATTTTTAAAAAATTAAATGAGAGAAAACTTTTAAAAAGAAACTTGAACTGCTATAGGATGGTCAATGACAATTGAATATTTTGTGGAAAGTAATATTCAGTAAAGTAAATATATAGTAGTTTTCAGTAAAAATAATTGTAATAAGCAAAAATTCATATTAAGAAAAAAATAATGACAAAGTATTCATGCAGGGGGTGTGAGCGAATTGCTGAGGGATAGCAGTCAATGTAATTTTTATGCAGTTAATAATCATCAACATATTCTCTCCCATTGTGGTACTGTTTTCACTGTTGCTTTTGTATGTGACTCTTGATGGCATTTGAGAATCAATGTACAAAAATATGGCAAAAGAGTGTAAGTTGTATATATATATATATATATAAGTAAAAAGAAAAGGGGAGTAATATTCTGATACTTAAAAATTCACTTTCTCCTTTATTTACAAAAATTATTTTAAAAATACCTACAGACTATTTTCATTAGTAAAATACCACCATGCCTCCAAAACACAATTCTAAAAAACCTGGTTGTAGGTGCATGCAATAATTACAAAATGCATATTAATTAAGAAACTCTTTACATATCACATATCAAAATATTACAACTATGAAGAAAAAAAAATTCCCCAAGAAATAGACTTGTGGAAAAAATCACTGAGAAGCATTTACATTCCAGAAGTGATAGAACATTTTTTAAAGAGATTTGAAACCTCAGGAAGTGTATTTTCACATATCTAGTAGATATCGATTAAGAACCTACATTTTTGTCTTTTAAAAAAATATTACTTGGCTGGGCGTGGTGGCTCACGCTTGTAATCCCAGCACTTTGAGAGGCCGAGGAGGGTGGATAACGAGGTCAGGAGATGGAGACCACCCTGGCTAACATAGTGAAACCCCATCTCTACTACTAAAAAAAAAAAAAAAAAAAAAAAAAAAAAAATTAGTTGGGTGTGGTGGTGAGCGCCTGTAGTCTCAGCTACTCAGGAGGCTGAGGCAGGAGAATGGCGTGAACCCGGGAGGCGGAGCTTGCAGTGAGCAGAGACCGCACCACTGCACTCCAGCCTGGGCGACAGAGCAAGGCTCCGTCTCAAAAAAAAAAAAAAATTGCTTAAGCTTTGCTGTATTTGATATATTTTAGTGTTTAAATTTTGCAATGAAACAAAACTTAAACAAAAAGAAAGCCAGAGAAAAGAGATAAGGGAAAAGAAAAAGAATCAAATTGGTTGAATCCCAACACCCAAAGGCAACCTCTGTAAATGAAAAATGTATATCATCAATTTAACTTCTGTACCTATCATATAGATATCACAAATTTAATTAATCACACTCCTAAAATTAAAATTGAATTGGTTTGCAACACTGTGTTGCATCAACACTGTAACAAAAAAACTTGTAAATATATATATATTTAACCTCATATCCAATTTTTTATTTCTCAATTTTATTTTGAAAACATTTATTATACAGCGTCAGGATTAAATATAATAGTTCAATGAACAGCAGTATGTATATTATTTGCTTAGTTTTGCTAATCATTAACAAATTACTTGTTTTATATCTCTCATTCACTTTACCATTCATTCATATAGGTTTAGACAACTATTTTGGAACCACTTTAGAGAATGTTGAAGACATCATAGCACTTCCTCCTAAATATTTCAGTATGTATCTCCTAAGGACAAGGATTATTCTCTTACATGACCACGATAAAAATATTACATTCAGAAAGCCAATTAAAAAAAAAAAAACAGTTGGCCAAATAAGATCCTTAATGGCTTAAAGAAAACCCAGATGCAACAGGAACACTATTCAAATTATTCTTATCTTTCTTTAGCAGCAATACTATAAAGACAGAGGTGTCCTTCTCAGTCCAATGCAAACATAATATCAGTTTCTCCCATAAATGGAAACATCAATTTGATCTTTTAATTAAGGTGGTATCTGCTATATATTTTCCTATTTTAAAAGTAACTTTTTCCATTTATAGTTAAAAAATGATCTGTCATACTTTGAGTAGTGTGAATTTCTGCTTGCCAGCAATTTCCCATTCTGTGTTTTGGTATCTACTGATTAGTTAAGGAATTTGATTACTTAAGGGCGAACATGTGTATATTCTTTATAGACACTGTCACTTCAATAGGAGTGAATAATAGTTTGCACTCCCAGCAACAATTAGGAGACAAATCTTATCAAGAGGCTATATTTTCAAGGTTTTTTGTATTTGAAAATCTGATTAGTAAGAAATGACATTAATGTAATTTGTTTCCAACTATCAGTTTTATTGCTTGTGAAATTTGACTAGGCTAATGTCTTAGATGTGTGTCTGTCGCCAGTGGTATGCTGGAGCTGCTGATTTGCAAGAGCAAAATCCAATTATGCACATCTCTTTCCAACTTTGCATGTATTGACATCACTGTGGTAGTTTGAAATCTACCACAGTAAGAATACTTACCCTTTGAATATTAAAAAAGGATAAAATTACAATATATTGTCCCTTCCCATCCTCTGCCACGGCCAGAAAGGCAGAAAGGCAGTTATTAAATATTAACTAGCCCATAGCTCTTTGTGACCAAAATGGGCTTCCTCATACTCCCCAACTTTTACCTTCAACTTCAAATCTGGGATCTGCCTGTAGGGAGAATTAGGTGAGCAGTGATCTGGGAGGAGGACTGACCTGAGGCATATGTAGATGAGGGCAGACAGCCCTTCAGAGAAAGGTTCCCTTTGTGAGTGACCTTGGGCATATGCCTTTTTTCCTCAGTAGAGAAATATGAATGACTGTCAATCTCTTGCCAGTTTAGCAAACAGATAAATAATTTCTACTCCTGTGGGTAGAAGGTGTAAAAATGGGAGAGGGGGTGGTTAGTAGTTTATGCTGATTATGCCTAAGAAAATCGAAGTTTCTGTTTCATTGGCTGGCAAGATCACAGATAGAGGCAGTGTATGGTTTTCCCTCTACTCACTAATTTTTTTGATTACATTGTCTTTTCCAACTTAATACACAGAGAATTTGAGGCTTAGAAGAATTAGTTACTATACTGAAAGCAAATGAAAGACCAGTCTAGAATTTTTAGCTCTTGTATCTTAGCATGACAGAGGTGAAAGAGAGTATAGAGCTCATTTGTTCAAACTCATCATGTTATAACTAAAGCTAAGTATACTACCAAGATTCCATTTCTCTTGCCCAAGAACAAACAGCAAGTAGGTGACAGAGCCAGAATTACAAACATAGGTCTTCTGGGTTCCAGCTCAGAAACTCTGAGTGGTCCCATAGAAATCACATTCTTAAACTTTTGATATTTGTGCTCTTGGCTTCCAGATATGGACTCATGGACTTTGTGGTTCCAATCTAGATTTCATGAAGGAGAATGAAATGGTAACAACTCCCCACTGAATTCTTGTAAAAATCAAGAAATCAGAGTTAATATAAAAACAAAACACTAATGCCCAAGCACACCTCTAGACCAGTTAGATTGGAATAACTATCTGGAGGAAAGATTCCATCATTGATTTATTTCCTATTATAATATATTTAATTTCTTATTTTAAAAGAGTAAAATGTATATTTTGGGGGGTACAGTTCTATGGTTTTAACAAATTTATCCAATGGTTGTAACTGCTACCACAAATCCCTGTGGTGTGCCCTTGAGTTAATCCCTTTCCCAAACCTCAGCCTCTGGCAATGACAGATCTATTTCCTTTTGCCATGAATTTACTTTTACAGGTAGTATACAAAGGGGATCATGCAACATGTAGCCTTTTTAGTTTAGCTTATTTTACTTATAGAGCATACATATTTTGCATTTATCAGTAGCTTCCTTTTTATTGCTGAATATGTATGACTGTGCTACATTTGGTTTATTCATTCATAGCTGAAGTATAGTTGGGGCATTTTCACTTTGGGGTGATTATGAGTAAAGCTATGATAAACATTCATGTACAGGTCATTTTTCTTAGGCAAAGATCTAGAATGGGATTACTGCATCATAGGTAAAGTTTTAGAGTTTTAAAAGAGTGACAAACTGGTTTTTAAAATTATTATTATTATTTTGATAGTTTTTGGAGAACTGATGGTGTTTGGTTACATGGATAAGTTATTTAGTGATGATTTCTGAGATTTTGGTGCACCCATCACCCAAGCAGTGTACACTGCACCCAATGTGCAGCCTTTTATCCATTACACCACTCCGACCCTTTCCCCCAAGACCCCAGAGTCCATTATATTATTATAATGCCTTTGTGTTCTCATAGCTTAGCTCCCACTTATAAGCGAGAACATACAATATTTGTCTTTCCATACTTAAGTTACTTCTCTTAGAATAATGGTCTTCAACTCTATCCAGGCTGCTGCAAATGCCATTATTTCATTCCTTTTTATGGCTGAGTAGTATTTTATGGTCTATAGATATACATATTTTGTGATATATATTGTGATATATATATATATTTTTGTGATATATACATTGTCTTTATCCACTCGGCTCCGTGGATAATGGACAATTAGGCTGGTTCCATGTTTTTGCAATTGCAAATTGTGCTGCCATAAATGTGTGTGTGCAAGTGTATTTTTCATATAATGACTTCTTTTCCTCTGGGTGGATAACCAGCAGTGGGATTGCTGGATCAAATGGCAGTTCTACTTTTAGTTCTTTAAGGAATCTCTATGGTGTTTTCCATAGTGGTTGTACTAGTTTACATTCCCAACAGCAGTGTAAAAGTGTTCCCTTTCACCACATCCACGCCAATATTTATTAGTTTTTGATTTTTTGATTATGGCCATTCCTGCAGGAGTAAGGTGGTATCACATTGTGGTTTTGATTTGCATTTCTCTGATAATTAGTAATTTTGAGCATTTTTTTTTTATGTTTGTTTGTCATTTGTATATCTTCTTTAAAGAATTATCCATTCATGTCCTTATCCCACTTTTTGATGGAAATGTTCGGGTTTTGCTTGCAGATTTGTTTGGATTCCCTGTAGATTCTGGATATCAGTCCTTTGTTGGATGCATAGTTTGTGAATATTTTCTCCCACTCTGCTAGTTGTCTGTTTATTCTGATAATTATTTCTTTTGCCATGCAGAAACTTTTAAGTCCCACTTATTTATCTTTGCTTATGTTGCATTTGATTTTGGGTTACTGGTCATGAACTGTTTGCCTAGGACTATATCTAGATGCTATCTTCTAGAATTTTTATAGTTTCAGGTCTTAGATTTAAATATTTGATATGTTGAGTTGATTTTTGTGTAAGGTGAGAGATGAGGATCCAGTTTCATTCTTCTACATGTGGCTTGCCAATTATCCTAGCACCATCTGTTGAATAGGGTGTCCTTTCCCCACTGCATGTTTTTGTTTGCTTTGTCAAAGATCAGTTGGCTCTAAGTGTTTGGCTTTATTTCTGGGTTCTCTATTCTGTTCCGTTGGTCTACATGCCTGTTTTTATACCAGTGCCATGCTCTTTTGTTAACTGTAGCCTTATAGTATAGTTTGAAGTTGGGTAATGTCATGCCCACAGATTTGTCCTTTTTGCTTAGTCTTGCTTTGGTTAATCAGGCTCTTTTTTGGTTCCATATGAATTTTAGGATTTTTATTTCTCATGCTGTGAAGGATGGTGATGGTATTTTGATGGGAATTGCATTGAATTTACAGATTGCTTTTGGCAGTATGATCATTTTCACAATATTGATTCCATCTATCCATGAGCATGGAATGTTTTCCATTTGTTTGTGTGGTCTATGATTTCTATCAGCAGTGTTTTGTAGTTTTACTTGTACAGATCTTTCACCTCTTTGGTTCGGTATATTTCTAAATATTTTTTTTTGCAGCTGTTTTAAAAGAGGTTATATTCGTGATTTGATTCTCAGCTTGGTGGCTGTTTGTGTATAACTCAGTGCTACTGAGTTGTTTACATTGATTTTGTATCCTGAAACTTCAATGAATTCATTTATCAGATCTGGGAGCTTTTTAGATGAGTCTTTAGGATTTTGAAGGTATACAATCATATCATTCACAAACAACAACAGTTTGACTTCCACTTTATCAATTTGGAAGCCCTTTATTTCTTTCTTTTGTCTAATTGCTTTGGCTAGGACTTCCAGTACTATACTGAATAGAAATGTTAAAAGTGGGCATACTAGTCTCGTTCCAGTTCTCAGGGGAAACTCTTTCAACTTTTCCCCACTCAGTGTAATGTTGTCTGTGGGCTTGTCATAGATGGCTCTTATTATCTTAAGGTATGTCCCATCTCTGCCTATTTTGCTGAGGGTTTTAATTATAAAGAGATGCTGGATTTTGTCAAATGCTTCTACTGCATCTATTGAAATGATCATATAGTTTTTGTTTTAACCTCTGTTTACGTGGTGTATAATATTTATTGACTTGTGTATGTTAAACCATCCCTGCATCCCTGGTATGAAACCCACTTGGTTATAGTGGATTATCTTTTTGATATACTGTTGGATTTGATTAGCTAGTAGTTTGTTGATTTTTGCATCTATGTTTACCAGGGATATTGTTCTTTAGTTTTCTTTTTTTGTTATGTTCTTTCCTGGTTTTGGTATTAGGGTGATACTAGTTTCATATAATTATTTAGGGAAGATTCCCTCTTCTCTATCTTTTGGAATAGTTTCAGTAGGATTCGTACCAATTCTTCTTTGAATGTCTGATAGAAGTCAATTCTGAATCCATCTGGTTCTGGAATTTTTTATTTTGGCAAATTTTTTATTACTGTTTTAATTTTGCCACTTGTTATTGGTCTGTTCAGAGTTTCTATTTCTTCCTGATTTAATCTATGAATGTTGCATGAACTAATTCCTTAACATCACTCTCTCTCTGTCTCTCTGCCTCTCTCTCTCATATATGTACATATATATGTATGTATTTATGTGTGTGTATACACACATGTGTGTATATATGTGTGTGTACGTGTGTGTGTGTGTGTGTATTTTATTAGTCTTGTTTCTCTGAAAAGCCAAGAGATTTTTCTTCTATCTTTTTATTTTTTTGAGACGGAATGTCGCTGTATCCCCTAGGCTGGAATGCAGTGGTGCAATCTTGGCTCACTGCAACTTCTGCTTCCCAGGTTCAAGTGATTCTTGTGTCTCAGCCTCCCGAGTAGCTGGGATTACAGGCAGGCACCACCAGCCCTGGATAATTTTTGCACTTTTAGTAGAGACAGGGTTTCGCCATGTTGGCCAAGCTGACCTCAATTGAGTCTCCCTCCTTGGCCTCCCAAAGTGCTGAGATTACAGGTTTGAGCCACCACACCTGGACCCCCAAGGGATTAACATCTTTAAAATATTGGGTCTTCCAAATTGTGGACACAATAATTCTTTCAGTTTACTCAGATCTTGATTCTTTTTTATCCTTGCTTTGTAATTTTCAGTATTCATATCCTGCACCTATTTTGTTGGATTTATGTCTTAGTATTTAATGCTTCTGATGCTGCTTTAAATAGTAGACTTTCCATATTTCAGTTTCCAATTGTTTATTGTAGTATATAGGAAAATAGTTTTTCTATATTGATCGTGTATCTTGCAAATTAGGTATACTAATTCTATGAGTATTTTCAGTAGATTCCATAGGATTTTCTATGTAGATAGGCATGTCTTCTACAAATAAAGAGAGTTTTGTTTATTTCTCTCTAGCCTCTATGAACTTTAATTCTTTTTCTTGTCATGTTGAGTAGGAGCTGTGAAAAATTTTATTCTTGCCTTTTCCCAGTCTTAAGGGAGTAACATTCAACATTTAACTATTAAATGTCATGCTAGCTATAACCTGTTGTATTTTATGAGATATGTTTTATAAGATTAAAGAAATTCTCTTCATTCTTAGTTTACTGGGTGGTTTTTAAATCATGAATGGACATTGAATTTTGTTAAATCGTATTTCTGCATAATGAGATGATCATATATGTATATTTAATTCATTCATATAGTAAATTACATTGATTGGTTTTGAATTTTTAAACAGCCTTTTCTTCCTGAGAAAACTTCATTTGATCCAAACATTAACCTTTTATATATTGCTAGATTGATTTACTAATATTAACTCGAGAAGATATATGTTTATACTCATGAAGGATGTGGATCTGTCATTGCTGTCCTTTTCTTGTAATGTCTTTGACATTAGTGAAAAGAAAATACTGGATTTATAAAATAGGTTGGAAATTATATGATCCTTTTCTATTTTCTGGAATACTGTAGGCATAATTGGTGTTATTTCTTACTTAAAAATTTGGTAGAATTTACAAATAAAATAATCTGGGTCTGGAGTTTTCTTTGATAAAATATTTTAAGTATGAATATAATTTATTTAATAAGTACAAGAATATCCAGACTATTAATTTTTGAGTGAATTTTCATAGCTTGTATCTTTCAAGAAATTGGTCCATGTCATCTATAGTAAATTTATGCACATAGAATTTATGGGCATAAAATTCCTCTATCATCTTTATCATGTCTATAAGGTCTGTACTGATATCCTCTATTTTGTTCCTAAAATTTGTGATTGGTGTCCTCTCTTTTTTATCTTTGCTGGTTAATGAATTTTATAAATCTTAAAAGAAACTGTTTTGTTTCATTGATTTTCTCTATAATTTTTTTAGTTTTAAATTTAATTGATTTCTGTTCCTTATTTCCCTCTCTCGGCTTCATTCATATTTAAGTTACTTTTCTGCTAGCATTTAAGCCTAGATTGCTAACATAAGCAGTTAATGCTCTAAATATTCCTTTAAGTACTGATTGAGCTTCACCTCATAAATGTTGATATGTTCTATTATCATTCAATTCAAAGTATTTTCTAATATCCTTTGAAAAAACCTCTGACACATGAGATTTTTAGAAGCATGTGTTTTAATTTTCAAATATTGGAAAATCTTTAGTTATCTTTATTTTATTGATTTCTAATTAAATTATATCATAGTCAGAGAAGATATTTTCCATAATTTAAATGTATTTAAATTTGCTAAGGTTTGTTTTATGACCCAGAATGTTGTCTATGTTGGTCAATATTCCAGATGCACTTGAGAAAAAAGTATATTCTGTGGATGGATTTTTCTACAAATATTAAGTCAAGGTGGCTGGAAGTTCTGTTCATGTGTTTTTATCTTTGTTGATGTTCTTTCTACATGAACTGTCTACTACTAAAAGGAGTGATGAAGCCTTCAACTATCTTTGTGTATTTGTATATTTTTTCTTTGAGTTCTACTGTTTTCTTGTATCACAAATTCTGAAGTTCTGATGCTAGATATATACACACTTATGACTGGTAGGTCTTCTTGTTGAATTTAACCTGTTATTATTACACAACATAGCTCTCTTTCTGGTAATCATCTTTCTTATGAAGTCTACTTTATCTGAAAATAATTTAGCCACTTCAACTGTCTTTGGATTATTGTTTTCATGTTATATTTTTTCTTTCTTTTAATTTATCTATATATTAAAATAGGTTTATAGATAGCTAGATATATATTAATTTAATCCAACCTACCATCTCTATTTTAATTGTTTTACTTAAAATATTTAATTTAATTATTGGCGTGGTTAAAATTTTTATTTTTTTATTCCCCTCCTCTGATTTTAGTTGTTCTGCTTTAATGACTTGTTAGATTATTTGAATATTTGTAGTACTACATTAGGTTTTGGACTTTTGTATTTCTTTTATCATTGATGTAAGGATTACAATATGTATATTTACATTTCTACATTCTATTTAGAGATAATACTTTATCAGTGTTATCAGTAAACTATAGTTTAACTTACAATGCTACAGGCCTCTTTATACATTTTCTGCGTCCTGTGCTAAAAATTATCATATGTATTGCATTTACATACCTTGAAAATGTTACCAGAAGATGTTACCATGTATACAATCTGAATTCATGCATATTGTAAATAAGAAGAGAGAGACCTTGATATTTTTTCAGATATTTAACATTTTTCTTGCTCTTCTTTTTTTCTTGGTATTCCAAGTTTTCTCTTGTATCATTTTTCTTCATCATGAAAAAGATTTTTCAGTATTTTTTTTCTAGAACAAGACTGCTGACTACATATTCTGTTAGTTTTCTTTTGTCTAAAGATGTCTTCATTTTTCCTTCAATCTGAAAGAATATTTTCTCTAGATATAGAATTCTGGGTGGACACATTCTTTTTTTTATATAAGCCCTTTGAAGGTACTATTGTTCCACTTTTGGATTTTGTGTGAAAAATACGTAGTACTAAAATTGTTTCCCCAATATGTAGTGTGTCAGTTTTCTGTAGTGCTTTATTTTTTTTTTTCTTTGTCTTTTGTTTTATGTCCACTTGAATTTAAGGTATTTGGCCAATTTTACTTTGATTTTATTTTGTTTTGTATGTTTTGAGCTTCTTAAAATTTTAAATCTCAGTAAGTTTGAGAAGCTTTCAACCATTATTTTTTCAAAATTTTACATTTTACCAATTTTTTTCTCTCACTCTGAGATGTTAATGACAAAAATGTCACAATTCTTTAGCTTTATTTAGTTATTTTTAATTTTTTTCATATTCTTTAGGTTGGGAAAATCTCTTGATCAAACTTCAATTTGACAGATTTTTTTGTCATTTCTATTTTATTATTTAAACTTTGCCTGTGAGTTTTTAAATTTTATAAATTATACTTTTTAACATGTTTTCCCAATTATTTCAAGTATGTTTACCTTTACTTCATGGGGCATAATCTTTATAGCTGTTTTAAGGCTTTTGCTTGATTATTATAGACTGAACTGTTTCCCCCTAAACTTCATATGTTTAAATCCTAACCCCCTTTTTGACTATATTTGGAGATAAGGCCTTTAGGGAGGCAATTAAGCAGGAAAACAAATGGTTATAATTGTGGGTCCCTAATTTAAAATGACTAGTGTCTTTATGAGAAAAGGAGGAGCCATCAGAGATATCTATCTCTCTGTGTGCTCACAGAAGAAAGGCCATGTTTGTGATAGAGGCAGGAGGCAGATAAACCCTATGCAGACAGGGATGAGTCCCCAATGAAACCACACTTTCATATCAAAGACAGTTTAAGGCCTGAAAATCAAGCTACAAATCTCACATAAATCCATTGATCAGATTGAGAACCTCTCTTCCTGTTTGGCACATTTTCCTCTGATTGATCCTCATCCTTCACCTATTTTACACATACTTATCCTTCCCTAATTGTTTTTTTACACTGTTGTGCCCATCTTTGAATGGTGTGTGTTTTTAGCCTTTTTTTGCATACTCAAAAACCAATTAGCATGCACTCCCTCATTTTTAGCCCATAAAAGCCCCTATTTCAGCCACATTTTGAGAACTACTCAACTTTGGGTAGTGGGTTGTCCCCTATGGGTCTCCTCTCCACTAAGAGCTGTCATTCAATAGAACTCTCCACCCTGTTCACCCTTCAGTTTGGCAGTAACCTCATTCTTCTTGGACATGGGACAAGTACTCAGGACCCATGGAACTCAGGTATGGAAAAGGCTGTAACACTGTAGCTCTCCACCCTCCGCTGGCACCAGGGAGCTGCCCCATGGGACAGGAAGTAGCACTGAGGCTGGGCCAGCACTGGAGCCATTGGCCAGAGCAGGGCAGAGGAACTGAATGTGCTGTAAAACAAATGGGCTGAAAAATGGCCCCCATCCCCCGTTCACCATTCTGCTAGTGGCAGGAAAAAGAGGGGAGCTTTGAACCTTCTGGGGTCCTAGACCTCAGGGCTCCTCAAACTAAAGCTATAGCATCCTGTAGCACCCATTTTGGGCTTTGGGATCATTGGTATCTCTGAGTTTTTCAGGCACCATCACATTCACCTTGTCCAGCCACTGGTGCCAAAGGCAGAAGCAGGTCATGAAATGCCCAGCACAGCTGCAGGCTGAGCATGGATCCCACAGCAAGCATGAGATACGGGCCAGAGTGCAAGCCAAGTGCAGCCCATCAGGCTGAGTGGGCAGTGTGCTTCCAGCTGGGAGCCCAGAGCTGAGCAAGGCCCAGGCAAGGGCATTGCTGGCCACCTAGGTCTCCTCCAGCTGGCAAAGCAGCACCGAAAGATCCTGTGTCATGAGGACATAGCAAAAAGGTAGCCACCTATAAGATAGCAACAGAAGCCTCACTATTCAACAACTTTGATACTTTGGTCTTAGATTTCTGGCCTCTAGAACTTTGAAAAAATAAATCATGTTATTTATAACACCCAGTCTTTAGTATTTTCCTATGGCATCTCTAATAGACTAATACATTGATAATTCACCACTGACATTTTCTCAAGGTTACCATCTGTTGATTGCATTTTAGCTTAAGATGTTTCTGGTTCTTTGTATGTAAAAATTTTTGTAATGTATTCTGGACATTTTGAATATTATGTTATGTAGACTCTAAATCTGCTCAAAATGCTCTAGGAAAATTTTATTGTTTAATAACATCTTCGGAATTTCGATGTAGAATGTGTTTATGTTTGATAATTATGTTGGAATGGGACACCTAAGATATTTGTCTTGATGTCAAGTTTGCATATTAGGAACAATATTTTAACCTGTATTGAATAATTTCACCTGATATAAATAAAGTTGATTTAGAAAACAAAATTTCCTTTTCTATACAAATCCAGTCTTCCTTCCATTACTGGAATCTGGTAGATTGGGGCAAAAAAAAATTTCTGTATTTGAGATAAATCTACTCCATCATGATTTGCAAAATCTGACTAATAGCTTAGTGATTTTAATTCACTTTCTTTAAGTCATAAGTAGAATTATATGTTTATATACAATTTAGAGATAACTCTCCTTTGACGTAAATAACACAAATGCATTCTCCCAAAATATATTTAATTCTCTCATATGTAGCATTGCAGTATTTTTTATATATAACATAAGATTTTTATATACAACTTAACATATTTTTAATCCTGTAAGTTTAGAAAGTCATTTTTACTATCCACATAACAGGTAAGTAATATATTTGATAGTTGATGTTCATTTTATATACTGTTTAGAAAATAAGCTCATTTATGTTCATAAAGAAGCTTCTGTCTGGGATACATGTTGTTTAAAAATATGACTGTGGCTAGTAATAACAAGTGGTTACTAATATAATTTTGTGCTGAACTAGGTTTTTCTTCTGTGAACCAAAAATTTAACACTCTACTTATGTAGTTTCTATCACTTAATACATACCAAAATCTCAGCATCAGCCACAGAGTTATGAGATTAAAGTCCAGTAAGCTCCAGTGAATTCCTTTGCTTGTGGTTAATATAAATTTATAATGAATAGGCAAGAATAAGTATTTTAACAGTTACACAAATTCCCTATCATGCCAAATTACACTACATTAACAGAACATCAAATGGCAAATGCTAATTTACAATAGTTTAAAAGTGAAATTTTCTACAGTCTACAGAACTTATGCTATTGAAACCCAGAAAAAGGAAAGCTTGTTTATATGTTGAAAAAAATGGCCTAGAAATTACTGTGGTGTGTGTATGTAGGATAAAATAGGCAAGCTAATTCCATAAAATTCAATGAGCTTTTGGAATGCAAATTTCAACTGTCAAATCTTAATTAAAAAGTACCAGTCAGCACTATTTAAAAATTGGAAGAGAACTAAGTGGTGGGTTGTTGGAAAAATGTGCAACTTGCCTTCTAAATAGAGTAGGTAGGCTGACAGGTATATAATTAACATCACATTAAGTGAAGGACGGGAAGCCAACTGCAGTTCCTTGAAGGGAGGAGCTTCAGCAATTTTCAAGACAGAGAAAAAGGTTCTTCAATCAGAGGTAATTTATGATGCCTTTTATTTCTAAAACATAATCTACTTTTTTTGTGTGTTGAACTTTCCTGAACCTTAGAAAGCAGTGACATTTGCAGAGCTGAGGTTTTATGCTAAGAGGTTAATATTAACATAAACGTTTAGGCACCTTTGTCAATTAGAGCACTTTATCAGTTTTGTTAGACTTCTGTTATCTTTGGGTCATTGCTCTCTTCAACTCAACCTTTTTTTTTTTTTTGGTGAGGGGGAGCACTGTATTGTTTCACTTACATATAAAAATAGAAATTAGGCAGCTGCCATTTGGAAGTGTTCCCTGCTTAGTGTTCTCTGCTATGGAAATATCTTTGAACACTTAGAATTCACAAGATCTACAACACATTTTGGACAGTGATATGATTTTTAAAAAAGTGTAACACTCCTAGGCCCAAAGTGGTTTGCAGAGGACAGTAGAAAATTGCCTTATTCATGGTTTCCCTTACAATTGAACACTTTTGTAAGATTTTTCTCATCAGGATATTCATGAGCAAAATCTCTTTGGATAGACCACAACAAGCAAAATTAAAATTACTTTCTAAAAGAAGTCTCACAACAGTTATGTCATGAACACCACCTTTTAAGAAAAGATTGGGAGCAGTGATTCACTTAAGAAAGTGAGTGAGTTAGGTATGGGATCTTGATAGGAAATGAGATTCGAAATGCAGGAATTTTGCAGACACAGAAAATGGAGATGGATATGCACAGTTTTTAAACACCAGTCACTGAATTCTATTGGGCACACTGAGAATTTAGAGTTCTCATAAATTATAAAGATCCATAGACATCTAAGATAATGCTTTTGCTATGTGACTTGACTTTGCCTTTATTTTCAGCCAGCATATACAGAGAATTTTGAGAACTAACAACTTAGATACAGAAAGCTTCCATTTCTGATGTCAAATCTATGACAGAAGGCAAATCTCTCAGTTTGCTATGGTACATAGTCTGCCAGTTCAGCACATTATGATGATGGTATTTATTCAGTTATCCACCAATATAGAATTCCTCTCATGTGATAATGCAAATCTTTATTAAACTAGGAATTTTAAAAATTAAAGTAAAACAAAAGAAAAATGAAAACAAACTCACAACTGAGGCACTTTATTTCCCCTATTTCTTTTGTATTTGTTAAAATTAAAGCTCTAAAGTGGAGCAAAAAATGAATGATGGTTGCTTATTTTAAGCACTTACTGTGGACAATGATAGAGGAAAAAATCAGTGTCCTACCTCCAGCTGCTAATGCCTACACACTTCATTAATTACTCAGAATTCAGAGAAGCAGAGTATTTAATTAATTTCTCAAATGAAATAAATAACAGCCACCATGCAAATGCACATCATAGTTTTAGCATGGATATTCTTGCCAGCAACTCTGTAGACAGTAAAATGTCAAGTAAAGCAAAAACCTTCACAAGATAAAACCAATGTATGTAACTTCCAACGCACCTAAACTTACAAAACCCTTCCACAACAAGGAGTTATGTTTAGTTACATATGATTTAATTTGGGGGATCCATTTGGACTCACTCGTGCTAACAGTAGGAGAGTAGGTACCACAATTCACTTTACCTGGAAGTACATCAGTGCTGTCTTTGGAAGCACCATGCATTTCCTGCAGTCTTTCTAGAGCAGAATTTTTCAATGAGGTGTGGAATGAATATTTCATTTGGGCAATGTTTTCAAAATGTTCATTTCACTGTCTCTCAGGAAATCAATTATGTTCTAGACAGCAAGATATTTTTCAAAGATCAAGTTAGAGCCTGAGGAAAAATTAGAAATTAACCATTCCAGGGAGAGGAGGTAGGAGAGTGGTCCAGGCAGTGGAAAAAGCATTTCTAATGATCTGAATGTGAAAGAAAAGATGACATACTTGAATCAGTATACACACAAACACACACACACACATATATATATACACACACATATATACGTATGTACATACATATGTGTGTATATGTGTATATATACAGTATGTATGTCACTATATATGTGATATACCTCATATATATACATAAACAGACATATATACATATATGTGTGGGTATGTGTGTGTGTGCGTATATATATATACATACAACCACACACATAGATGTATATATATACAGTATGTCAAAATATATTTATATAATTCCTCTTGGCCTTTGTCAGATGGATAGATTGCAAAAATTTTCTCCCATTCTGTAGGTTGCCTGTTCACTCTGATGATAGTTTTCTTTTGCTGAGGAGAAGTGTTTTAGTCATAAAGTCTTTGCCCATATCTATGTCCTGAATGGTATTGCCTAGGTTTTCTTCTAGGGTTTTTATAGTTTTAGGTTTTACATTTAGTATTTAATCCATCTTGAGTTGATTTTTGTATAAGTTGTAAGGAAGGTGTCCAGTTTCTGTTTTCTGCATATAGCTAGCCAGTTTTCCCAGCACCATTAATTAAACAGGGAATCCTTTCTCCATTGCTTGTTTTTGTCATGTTTTTTGGAAGATCAGATGGTTACAGATGTGTGGTGTTATTTCTGAGGCCTCTGTTCTTTTCCATTGGTCTGTATATCTGTTTTGGTACCAGTACCATGCTGGTTTGGTTACTGTAGACTTGTAGTATAGTTTGAAGTTAGGTAGCATCATGCTTCCAGCTTTGTTCTTTTTGCTAGGATTATCTTGGCTATACAGGCTCTTTTTTTGGTTCTATATGAAATTTATACTATTTTTTTTCTAATTCTGCAAAGAAAGTCAGTGGTAGCTTATGGTAAGAGCATTGAATCTATAAATTACTTTGGGTGGTATGGCCATTTTCACAATATTGATTCGTCCTATCCAGGAGCAAGGAATTTTTTTCCATTTGTTTCTGTCCTCTCTTACTTTCTTGAGCAGTGGTTTGTAGTTCTCCCTGAAGAGGTCATTCACGTCTCTTGTAAGTTGTATTCCTAGTTATTTTATTTTCCTTGTAGCAATTGTGAATGGGAGTTCACTCATGATTTGTCTCTCTGCTTGTCTATTATTAGTGTATAGGAAGGTCTAATATTCAGATTCTACAAGGAACTTAAACAAATTTACAAGAAAAAAATAACCCCATCAAAAAGTGGGCAAAGGATATGGATGGACACTTCTCAAAAGAAAACATTTATGTGACCAACAAACATATGAAGGAAAGCTCATCATCACTGGTCATTAGAGAAATGCAAACGAAAAACACAATGAGATACCATCTCACACCAGTTAGAATGGCAACCATTAAAAAGTCTGGAAACAAGAGGTCCTGGTGAGGATATGGAGAAATGGGAATGCTTTTACACTGTTGGTGGGGGTGTAAATTAGTTCAACCGTGGTGGAAGACAGTGTGGCAATTCCTCAAGGATCTAGAACCAGAAATACCATTTGACCCAGCACTCCCATTACTGGAAATATACCCAAAGCATTATAAATCATTCTACTATAAAGACACATGCACACATATGTTTATTGCAGCACTATTCACAATAGCAAAGAGTTGGAACCAACCCAAATGCCCATCAATGATAGACTGTATAAAGAAAGTGTGGTACGTATATACCGTGGAATACTATGCACCTGTATAAAAGAATGAGTTCCTGTCCTTTGCAGGGGCATGGATGAAGCCTGAAGCCATGATCCTCAGCAGATTGACACAGGAACAGAAAACCAGACACCGCATGTTCTCACTCATAAGTGAGAGTCGAACAACGAGAACACATGGACGCAGGGAGAGGAACATCACACACCAGGGCCTGTCGGGATGTGGGGGTCTGTGGGAGGGATAGCATTAGGACAAATATGTAAGACATGCGGGGCTTAAAACCTACATGACGGGTTGATAGGTGCAGCAAACCGCCATGGCACATGTATACCTGTGTAACAAACCTGCACATTCAGCACGTGTATCCCAGAACTTAAAGTAAAATAAAATTTAAAAAAAGGCAGCTGATGTTCCCGGTCATAAACTTGGAACAAAGGAGAATTTAATTTGAAGTTTTATATTCTGTGTAATAAATTATGTTGCCCCAAAAGCACTTAATAAAAGTCCTATCTTAAGTGGTGCTGCTGGAAAAAAAAATAAAAATTCCTCTTGGCCCATTTCTTTGACCTTAGTCCATCTCTCCTTTCTTTCCTTTACAGAGTATTTACCTCCTTCTCTTGCCCGCTTAACCTTGGACTTTCTGGACTTCTATTCCTTTTACCTAGATCAGTGAGCCAAGTAAAGTAAGTGTAAACTTCTGATAAACTGGGACAGAAAAAATAGGAATGCCTACAAGTAAGATACTCTAAACTCACCCATCCTGTTAACAGACTCTCACCATCTAGGGAAATAAACTCACTTACAGCCATATCATATTGAATGCCTATTAAGAGTTGATTAGTTCCAAACTTTTATGATACTTGTAATTGTAATGACATAATTTAATTAGTGAATAATTTTTTTTTCCCAAGCATATGAATAAGAACTATCAAGTGATCATTGAACATACTAATAAAATAGTGTTCTATGGCCAGGCACTGTGGCTCACACCTGTAATCCCAGCACTTTGGGAGGCCCAGGTGGGCTGATCATGAGATCAGGAGCTCGAGTCCAGCCTGGCCAACATGGTGAAACCCTGTCTCTGCTAAAAATACAAAAATTAGCCTGGTGTGGTAGCACATGCCTGCAATCCCAGGTACTCAGGAGGCTGAGGCAGAAGAGTCACTTGAACCCAGGAGGTGGAGGTTGCAGTGAGCAGATATAGCACCATTGCACTCCAGCCTGGGCGACAGAGCAAGAATCTGTCTCAAAAAAAAAAAAAAATGTTCTATTTGTGATAGGGGAATGAAAATCAGACTGTATTAAGTTTATGCATAAATGGCAGACAAGAAAGGAAGTAGAAACTGTAAGGATAAAAACTCAATAAAATGGTCTGTGAAAAGGAAAGAGGAGGTTAAATAGTGTTTAGAGATGACATAGGGTCAAGGGACTATCTTTTCTCACTAAATGAGAGGCAATTAAGCATGTATAATATATAAGGACCGTCTAGAGACAGAAAAGGTGGCAGATTGGGGAAAGAGAGTCATTAGAATATAAAAGTGAGAAGGTTTGGATTAAAGATCATAATGTTTGGAATCATATATATTTTAATTTTTTTGAGCTCTGCAACTGAGACCTGTGGTTAAATTATTTAACTTCTCACCACTTTGCTTTACACTTTACAATGTAATATGTATTTTGATTGATTTGTACATGGAAAAATAACTACTAAATTACCCCACATTAAAACACAAGCACAGACAGAAGTATCTATAAAGTTATCAAACCACTGCTAAAATACAAGAAAATCATTAAAATCTCATATTATAGCTTTAAGATATATATTTCATTTTTATAAGCCAAGCACTTTAGACAATTAGAGAATGTAGACAATTAATAGAATTTACACTTAGTGAAAAAGTTGTAATTGCTTACATAAAAACAATAGAGGATTTTTTTAACTTTCTTGAGCTCTTAGTGAGAAATGAATACGCTGGCTGAAAAAAAAGAGGTTATGCATAAATTCAAAAGAATTATTCAGAGACACATAGATGCATTTAAGCATAAGGATCTCTAAGGATATTAGAGAGTCCTTGGTCCTCAGATATAAGTTTCCTCCCATGGGTGAGAATTTAATGTATGTACAGAGTTAGTATATTTTCGTACTCAGCCACTAAAGCTGTGATTAGCTTGATGATAAGTCTATACTTATGAAAATTAAGAAAATCAGTTAATCATGTGGCTATGTTTCTCAATTGAGTGTTCTTTATCTTTTTTGGCTTCTGGATCACTTGCTGCCACCCTTTGCAATCTGGTAGAGCCTATGGAAAAGGCTCAACATCACCATATCCTATGGTCACAGGCTTCCAGCATCTAGCATGCTGCGTGTCAGATATTTACAAATATTTGGTCATCCAGTCACTTCTATTTCCTGAAGCTGCAAACCTTGACTTTTATGATGCTGTTTTATCTTGACTCTTCTTTCACCTTCTCTACATTTAAAGAGTATCTTTTTCCTATTATCTCCAAAAGTGATATTCAGTTCTAACTCCTTTGGAGATTTGAGCCTTCTATAGTATCACCAGAAATGAATTTATTATGAAGTTTAAGCTTCTGCACCTCTCAATTTTATGAGCCACTTCCAAGATCCCAAACCAAATATTTGTCATATTGCTTTATTTTTCTTAAAGATGACCTCTCAAATTTATATGCTTTAGATCCCACAAATGAATATGTCCATAATTTATATATATAATTTATAAATTTATAATATAATTACATGCATAACAGTGTATAAGCATATATATGCATACACACACTAATATGTAATTTTTAAACTTCTTTATTTGATTTATATGACCTAATATAATTCACTAACTCCTCATATTTAATATGATTAAAACCAGCTGTTCTTCCTTTAAACTAACTTCACCTCCTAACTTACCTATTTCCATTAAGGGCAACACCATACTGTCAGTTATCCTGACTCAAAATCTAAGAATAATGATTAAATTTTCCCTTATCTTCACTCGTGTTTACAGTTACTAAGACCTATCAATCGTCACTCGGTTTAGACATTTCTGTATCTATTTATTCCATTCCCATCTGGGTCTTTCTTACCACTTATCCTTTGTACTGCTAACACCACAGACCAAGTCACTTTGATATTTCAACCTTTTATTATTGCAATAGGTATCCTGGCTTTTAACTTGTGTGCCCCCTGTCTTAGATTCTATTTTAAAGATATAAATCATTTCTTGAAAACATATTTATTTAAGACTAAAATAACATCGTGTCACTCCTCTGCTCAAACCCTGTGCTAGCTCATTTCTCTCAGGGCAAAAGACAGTTTTTAGAGTGTCCTGATAAACCTTAACTGATCCCAAAACCCATTCCCTCCAATTCTACTTCCTATTTCTCTTTATTCACTTTACTCTGGCTGCACTGACTTTTAGATCCTGTCTTGAATATGCTGGACACAGTTGTACCATAAGGTCTCTTCCTAGCTCTTTTCTCTACCTGGAACACGTTTTTCCCAGATATTCATGTCACTTACTCATTCAAGATTTCCCTCAGATGTCACCTTCACGATGAGGCCTACTGTGACTGCCTTATTGAAAATTGTAACTGTCCCCATGTTCCTGATCCTCTCTCACTGTTTATTTTTTCCAAATCACTTAACACCTCCTACTGCATTGTACAGTTTAATTATTATTGTTTTGTCTATAGTCTGTCTCCTACTGCTCCAGTGTAAGTTCTGTGAGATCAGGGATTGTGTTCTCTTTTGTTTACTTTGTGTTCTGATCACCTTGAAGAGTGTTGGGCAGATAGAAGCTCAGTAAATATTTGTTTAGTATATTAATTACTTCTGCCGTGGCCTTTTGCGATATTCATTTAACTGGTTTCCCTGCCTTAAATCTGTTCCTTTTGCCATCAAGCTTCCATGCTGTGGCAGATAAATCATTCTGTAATCCAACTCTGTGTATAGAATTTTGCTTAAGTCCTTCAATAGCATCACATTCTCTATCGCAAAAAGTCCAACTTCTCTGCATGCTACCTAAATGCTTCATGTTTGAACTTTAAGTTTTTCTTTCAGTCATGGCTACCATGACTCACCTTCAATAACCTCTGCCTGACTTTTCATCCTCAAATCTTTCTATTTCCTGGTAATTCATTGCAGGAAACTAACACTGACCACAGCAGTATTCTTTTTACTTTAATGAGACCTTGCTGAGCTATCTTTGCCTAAAAACCAAATAAAAACCTTTCTATCAGCTCAACATTAGTGTTATTTCAAGCATGAAGGTATATTTATTAAAAATTAATTATACAAGTAGTTAATTATTTAGTAAACTTTTTCATGTCATGATGACTTTGATTTTCGCTTGCAATTTTGTAACTGTTGGGAACTGAATGATGACTAATTAGGTAACTAATACCCCTACTTCCAGCATGCTAGTGGTTTTAGCCTATGAGAAAAATGAAGAGAATGTATTAAAACACTCATGTACAACAGTATATATATATATATATATATTATATATATATAAATAATATATATATAATATATATAGTAAATATTCTAACTGCTAGTCTGTTAGCTAGAATGACAGATTTTTAAAATTTTCAATTACCTGGGAAAACCTAGTTACATTCCAACAAGCAGTAGGGATGTCCAATACATATATTTATAGTATAACAAGGTGTTTCTACAGTGCTCTGGGGACATATAAAGTATTCACTCTAGTATTCTTTAAGTGATTAATTTATTTAAAACTGCATTAAATTTCACAGATGATGCAACATTCAAATTCTTTCAATCTCTACCAAAATTGTTAAGTACATGCTACCAATGAGAATTTGAAAAGTTATTTATCAATAATTATGTTTTCCTTAAAGCAGACATTTTAGGCATTTTACAAAATATTCTGATGAAATAGTTTGAGTGTTTACATAAAATGAATGGAGATTTCAAATATTTTCTAAGACTGGATTTTATCTCTTTTTTCCTTTATATATATGCATATATATATAATATACATATATAATATATATGCTTAATATATTATATATGTATATTATATATATATATATAAAACAGTAAAATTTTACTCTGATGTTGAAATAGGTAAAACAAACAACAAAAAGAAAGCTAAAAAAAAAATTAAACCAAAATCCCAGCTAGTAAAGTGTTTTCTATGGCAAACTGATTTTTTAATCAGATTTGCAGGGTAAAAGTTCAAATTGAATGTTGACTTATATAAATTTACAGACTATACTATTTATAAGAAGTAACAGACTTCAAAAATAAAAGTTAATCTAATGTTTTAAGCTTTAATGGCCAAATCAGACTAATTGTCCAATTGATTATATCAATTATGCAATAATTATTCAACAAAAGATATGAACAGGGAGAAAAAAAAGTAAAAGCAACCCAAATCTACTTAATCTCATGGTTACATTTCAAGTCAAACTCAGAGAATATTAATATCAGAATAGTCTATCTCACAATCACTTAGGAGCAGGAAAAGTGGGCCGACATTTGTTAAACTACTTAGAAGAATATTTGAAATATCATTAAGGATTGGAATTGTGCCAGACATTGAGAAAAAGCAGACAGGTTGCAAAACTTCAAACAGAAGAGAGTTGTTGGAGTTATGTGATATGTGTGATGTCAGTATTTACTTTTTTTCTTTAAGCCCCAGATATTGAAAGGGAATCTATAAACACCCAGAGAACAATAGACTCCTTAATATGACTACATGGGCTTATAAAATAGTAAATGATGTCAAACATGTATCTGTTTGCAGGAGGACAAAGCTAGTAACTTTGGAAATGCGGTCTGTGTTTTATTGGGGGAATAGTTGAAGCATTTAATGCCGTGTCTCAGAAAGTTAGTATTCTAACCTGTTTCAGGTTGGCTTGGACATGAACACTGTCACATCATTTGGCAGCCTGGCTGAGCCAGTGCAGACGAAGGTGATGATAAATGGGAGCGCGTCCAGTTGTGAGGAAGTGGCTAGCAGGGGGGCTGCGGGAGCTTTGGCATGAGGTCAGGTTTTATTTTCCATCTTTATTAATCATCTCCAGGGGGGAATAAATTGCCTGCTAATGAAATTTGCAGATAACACTAAATTTTGGGGTGTTGCCAACACAGTTAACAAAGGAGAAATAAATATAAATGGACTTAAGCATGCTATTTATCATTTATTTGGATTTAATCAAAATTGTTCCCAGGATGCATTTATAAACAATTCTCACAAATTAAACTGGGGGGATGGGGGGAATCTCCATCACACAGCAAGACAAATAGGCTGATAGCAGAGTCGCCCTCTATAGTCTACTAGGTTAGAAATAAAAGGATATTCCGCAGCAAAAATGTACTGGCTGGAATGCACTCTTTCTGCTTCCGTGGAGTGCCAATTTAGAAAATGGTAAAATTTCCAAGTCTAGAAAATTTTCAGTTTTCAGAACTCAAAGCACAGGGCTTAAAGGTAGCATATATATTTCCTTCGTCTAACTTTGCCATGCCCAGAAAACATCGCTTTCCTTGCAGTCCACTTGAGAGAAAGGTGCTTGTTTGTTTGTTTGTCTTTTCTCACTTCACGTATGAACAGAGGGTCAGAGGTAAGGTAGGGCTTCATATTGCTTCCTATTGCTATTTCTAGGCCATTGTTAATTAACGTTTCTATAAAAACAGAAAGATACATGTATATGTAAAATATTGGCTCTTTTGAAGTTGATGATATTAGATATTTTAGTTACCTGTGACCCTCATAGTCACGCCCTCACTCATAAGAGATTTCAACACTTCACTTGAGGCTTTTCCTCCTTCATTGTATCTATTATGATCTTACCATCCGCTAATCCAACACTTCAGCTTCTCAGCTCCTACATATTCGGTTTCTTATTATCTCTTTGTTTATCCCACCCAGCCACCTACTCCCTGGTCATTCCTTGGCTCTTATTATTAAAAATACCACGGCCAAAAATCTTGATATGCTAGCTCCCCACCCACTGTCTCTACCACCTATCTTTCCAGTTCTCTAATTTTAATGATTATCTAACTTACAACTTGTCCTGAAATCAATTGGCCCCTTCAACTTTTTCACTCTCTAGTCCCTCATGTTCTTCTTTTCTTTTCATGCAGATTAAACTCTGTTCATCTGTCACCATATCTACGCCCTAGATTAAACCTCAACTCATGCCCTATCTCCTTTTTTGGTTCTCCCTTTGTAAAATCCCACTGTGGTTAAATCTAATTATACTCAAAATCAGCAGAGCACAGCTGAATATGGATGCCCACTGACTGATGTTACTTTACATTTATCACCATAAAACTGAAGTATGCCCTGGCCTTCATTAGGAACACTACTATATTTCAGCAGACAATTCATTATCTACCTCCTGAGAAGGCTATTTTACACTTTCTTTTGTCTTGTCTAATTTTGTTCATTTAAAAAAAATTTCTTAGCTGTAATCCTGTCTTCTCGCTTTTTATTTCATGAAAAAAATACAAACAATCGGAAAATAATCTCCTTACCTTCTTACCACCAAATATACTGACCTACTTACAACTGTTCCCGTAAACTCTGCTTTCCCTTCTATAGAACAAATGAACTGTCCCTATCTTAGTTCAAACTGTCCCCTTGTACACTGGGACTTGGTGAGGTGGTTGCTTTTTTCTAGTTGTCTCCTTCTATCCTGCATTATCAGTGTTCTGTCTCTACTTGGTCATTGTCATCATTAAAAAGAAGTTTAGGATATAAATCATTCTGCTATAAAGACATATACACACATATATTTATTGCAGCACTATTTACAATAGTAAACACTTGGAACCAACCAAAATGCCCACCAGTGATAGACTGGATAAAGCAAATATGGCACATATACACCATGGAATACTATGCAGCCATAAAAAGAATGAGTTCATGTTCTTTGTGGGGACATGAATGAAGCTGGAAGCCATCATTCTAAGCAAACTAACACAGGAACAGGAAACCAAATACCGCATGTTCTCACTCATAAGTGGGAGTTGAACAATGAGAACACATGGACACAGGGAGGGGAACGTTACACATCAGGGCCTGTTGGGGAGTAGGGGGCAAAGGGAAGGAGACCATTAAGACAAATACCTAATGCATGCTGGGCTTAAAACCTAGATGACGGGTTGATAGGTACAGCAAACCACCATGGCACATGTATACCTGTGTAACAAACCTGCACGTTCAGCACATGTATCTCAGAACTTAAAGTAAAATAAATTTTAAAAAGTTTTAAATAACACCCAAATTAAAAACAAAGCAAAACATAATGTTTCCTTAATTCCTCATATCCCACCTGTATTATGGAATTGTGTTCTCCCAAAATCTATATGTTGAAGCCCTAACCACCAATGTGAGTGTATTTGGAGATAGGGCTTTTAGTGAGCTTGTTAAGGTTAATTGAGGTCAAAAGGATAGGACTAGTATTCTTATAAGAAGAGGAAGAGACTACAGAGATCTCTTTATTTTTATGAGTGCACAGGGGAGGTTATGTGAGGACACAGTGAAAAAGAAGCCAGGTCCAAGCTAGAAAGAGAGGACACACCAGAAACCAAACCTGACAGCACTTTGTTTCTGGACTCATAGCCTGCAGAATTCTGAGAAAGCAAATTTCTGTTGTTTAAGCCACTCAGTCTGCGGTGTTCTGTTATAATAGCCCAAGCAGACTGTCACTGCTTCATGTCTGTTTTCTCCTACATAATAAATCTCCTCCAAATATTATCTTCTTTTTCTGCTTTCTACTTTCTCTATTTCCATATTTTCTTTCTTGGACACACACCAGTTCGTCCTTCAACTCCACTACTTTCCTGAAACCTCATTTGTCAAGGTCACCATGAAATGCAATACTGCCAAATCTAGTTGTTAATCTCAATCTTTATTTTACTTAATCTCTCAGTAACATTTAGATCAGTCCCTTATCTGGGGGAAAAATTTTTCTTCTCTTGGTTTCCAAGTTGTTATCCTCTTCTGTTTTTTCTCCTCGTGACCATTCAATCTTTCTCATTAGGAACTTTTTTCCTCCTCCTGTTTCTAAACTTTTCAGTGCTATTGTTCCCTAGAACTTGGTTCTCAGCTACTTATCATCTGCCTCTAAAACTCTCCTTAAATGGTCTCACTTAGTCCTGTGTCTTTAAATACCACCTATACAGCTATGTGCTGAATATTCAAATACTCATTTTTCCTTGAAAGATACCTTATCTGCAGTACTTCTAATCTCAGTAAACATGCAATTATTCATACAACTTTTAGGTTCCCGATTTTTTTTATTTCTTTAATCACACATCTAATCTATTAACAAGTGCCAGCAAATCTACACTCTAAATATATTTTCTTTTTATTTTATTTTATTTTTAAATTTTTATTTCCATAGGTTTTTGGGAAACAGGTGGTATTTGGTTACATGGTTAAGTTTTTTAGTGGTAATTTGTGAGATTTTGGTTCACTCATCACCTGAGCAGCATACACTGAACTCAATCTGTAGCCTTTTATCCCTCATACACCTCCCACCCTTCCCCCTTGAGTCCCCAAAATCCATTGTATCATTCTTATGCCTTTGCATCTTCATAGCTTAACTCCCACTTATGAGTGAGATGACACAGTGTTTGGTTTTCCATTCTGAGTTGCTTGACTTAAAATAGTAGTCTCCAGTTCCATCCAGATTGCAAATGCCATTAATTCATTTCTTTTTATGGCTGAGTAGTATTTCATCATATGTATCACAATTTATTTATCCACTCATTGATTGATGGGCATTTGGGCTGGTTCCCGATTTTGCAATTGCAAATTGTGCTTCTATAAACACGTGTGTGCAAGTATCTTTGTCATATAATGACTTCTTTTCCTCTAGGTAGATAGTAGTGGAATTGCCGGATCAAATCGTAGTTCCATTTTTAGTTCTTTAAGTAATCTCTATACTGTTTTATATAATGGCTGTACTAATTTACATTTCCATCAGCAGTGTAGAAGTTTTCCCTTTTCACCGCATCCACACCAACATCTATTTTTTGTTGTTTTGTTTATTTTTTGATTTTGGTCATTCTTGCAGGAGTAAGGTGGTTTTGCATTGTGGTTTTGCTTTGCATTTCCCTGATCGTTAGTGATGTTGAGCATTTATTCTTATGTCTGTTGGACATTTGTATATCTTCTTTTGAGAATTGTCTATTCATGTCCTTAGCCTGCTTTTTGATGGGATTGTTTGTATTTTCTTGCTAATTGTTTGAATTACTTGTAGATTCTGGATATTAACCATTTGTCAGAGGTGTTTTTATTTTTTATTTTAATATAATTTTGACTTTTGGAATTATTACAGGAATAGTACACATATATTCTTCACTCAGATTCTATGACTGCTAATATCATATATTGTATTATATATATATGCATATATAATATGAATAATTGTCTTCTCTATTAATTGGGAATAAATTGAAGACAAAATTTTATTTTATCCTTAATTGCTTCAGTATATATTTTCTATAAACAGAGACAATGATATTCTTATGTCTAATTGCTGGTTTGTTAATTTGAGTTTTGTTGGTATCTGCCAGGTTACTCCACTTTAAAGCTACTATTTTCCACCGTATAATTAAAGTATGCTGAAAGGAGATACCTTAGTATCCTGTTCCTTCAGCAACTTGCTCCCACTAGTTTAAGCATTCATTGATGATTCTTGCCTGAATAAACTATTATTATGATGGCTCTTGTGATAAACAAAATCATTCTCCCTGCAACTGATGTCCATGTTCTAATCCCTAGAACCTATGAATATGTTAGTTAACATCATAAAGATGAATTAAAGTTGAAGATATTATTAAGGTTGCTAATCTGCTGACCGTAAAATAGAATTATCCTGGATTGCGTGAGTAAAATCAGTTTAACCAGAAAGGTCATTCAAAGTGGAAGAGGGGGCAGAAGAGAGAGTCAGTCAGAAGGAGATGTGACAACGGAAGAACATCAGGATTATGTGATAAATAATAGATTTGCTTTCACTGGTTTTGAAAATGGAGGAAATGGCTAGGAGCTGAGGAATGTGGTCTCCATCTGAAATCTGGAAAAGGCAAGAAGACACATTTTCCTCTACAGCCTCCAGAAAGGAACCCAGCCATCCTAACACCTGGCTTTTAGCCCAGTGATATCCCTGTCAAACCTCAGACTTACAAGTCTGCTAGATTATAAATTCATATAGTTTCAAGCCATTAAGTTTGTTGTAACTTTTTACAGCAACAAAAAAGTAAATAAATAACAATTGCCAAAAGGCAAATCTATCATTTCTTATATGTATTAGTTGCTTTTTTAAAAAAATGTAAAGCAATATTGTTATTTTATTTAGAAAATCAAACTGGCTTCCCCAGGTATATTGCTAAACAAAATTAAGAGGATACTATATGTAATTTGGTTAGCCATAGGAGCTGAAGAAAATCATAATAAATTAAATAATCAATGATTTTTTTCACCCAGAAAAATTCTACACTCCTAATTTTGCTATTGTATTTATATAGACTTAATTTTCATTATGGTCACATAAAATGTTTAATTTTATACTGTACATATTTATTGGTCTATTTACTATAATTACTTGCACTGTTATCTTTCTTAATATTTCTATTTTTAACTAGGGGGTGTAGGAAAAGAGTGATTTCATTGGATACCTTGGCTAGAAAAATTAATAGAAAATATATATTACCAACAGAATTTGGGACTTCTTGAAACTTATGTGAGTTTTGGCAGACATCATAAAAGGGAATCTTATGCATATGGCCTTATTTTTTATCACAACTATTTCCTAGAGCTATTTTGGGGAAGAATATAAATATTTTTGTCATAAGAACAGTGTTTTCGTACTGTTCTTGTATAAATGAGTAGTTGCTGTTCTGAATTAAAAAGTTTGCCCCATTCCTTTAGTAGACAAGGATGTGTCAGATTATAAGATGATTAATTATTAAGAGATGATTGGGGTAATCATTTTACCTTTACAAAGGCAATTACAAAAATTGCTCTGTTTAATTCATCTAGTATTTTGTTTTTGTAATTTTTTATGGTTCTATCAGCAAGAACTTTATTTAAAAAATTAAAACAACCTGGCTGGTATCATAAAAGCAGTAATTTTTGACAAAGGAAGAGAATGTAAAGCTACAATGATGTAACTATTCAAACATGTGTTCTGGTCAATGATACTTTATCCTTTATTCACAGTCAAAAACTTGCTAATTTTTGGTTTTCTGCTTTGGAATCCAAGTTGACTGGGGGAATTTTTTTTGAGCCAGGAGCAGCTTATATTCAAGTTTTCTTCAGAAGGCTCACAAGAAATTGAAAAAGAAAAGGAAGGTATACATTTGCCAGAAAATTACAATGAGAGAGATGGGGAAGGAAAAGGAAACATGGTCTTACAAAAGTAACTACAGGCCTTCTCTTATACCTAAAACTATAAATCATTCATTTTTTAACATTTTTTCCTTTTTAAAGAATTTTTTCCTTTTCAGAATTGTGAAATTAGGCCAATATTTTGCCTAAGAAAAAATTATGAAATACAGTTTTTCTGTATTCATATACTTTAACTTTACTGTCTTCCTGTCTTTATTTAGGTATCCCTGTCCAGAGTGGCCTCTCACTGTGTTTTTCACTTCATTAATCAAAACTTGCTCTCTGAAGTGGAGTTGACAAATTCATTCACACGAAGGCAAGAATAACAAATATTACCACAACAATTGTTACCCATTTCCAGACATTATCATCAATCTTGATATTTTTTATGACTCATACTATTTGTGTCCTCAAAATCCCTTCCAACTGAATATTTCAGGTAGAACCTATCACTTGACCATAGTTGGTCAGAGGAGGAAATCTATTTTTTAATCTAAAATAAAAAAATAAATTAAAAAACTAGATGATGTTTTCTTGCTGATTTTGAATTTTTATTGAAAAAAATCTTTAGTTCCTTGTAGATGATTATCAGTTCATAAAGAGGCAATAAGAACATATTTGCAAGGCAAGGATCTCAGTGTTCTTCCTAACTATTGAATGGCAACGCTCCTGGTGGTAGATTCTCTATCACTCATGATCTATAATATGTTCCCTTGACATTCTCACGTGTTTCTCTGTTTAGGTTACACATGTAAGTCTGGTTTTCTTCTTTAGTTTGGAAGCTCTTTAAGGATAGAACCATGGTTGCTAATCTCTTTATCCTCTTTGGCCCCAAATCCTGGGACAAGTATAGTAAAAGTATTTTCCCTTTGACATTATCCCTTATTTAACTAAATCCAAGGAATAAAGACCAAAGGTTAAATAGCTGGACAGCATTTTAACATAAATATGGTAAAAGGAAAAGACAGACAGGAAGATTAGTTTATATTTTTAGCTTGCAAGTGATAGAAACCCAATTAAACATGAAAAAAAGTTACTACCATAACTAGTTCACAAAACTGTTCATGGGGCTTTCCGGAATCAGGCATAATTATTCTGTATGTTCAAAAAAGTTATCAGTTCTCACCCTTTCTTTCCATCTTGACTCTATTGTTTTGTTTTTTATTTTATTTTACAGACTGTGTCCCCATGGCAATGTGGCAGCAAAAATGAACCCCGAGACCTCCAGACATTGTCTCATTCTTGCATCAGTGATCATATCCAGTGGGAAATGGTTTGCCAATTGGCTGGCCAGAGATACCTGGTCCAATTCTGAAAGGAGCAGAATTAAGGCATATAATTAATAGTTTTAAAAGATGGAAAATATACAAATGCTAAAAGAAAAGAGAAATTCTGCTGTTAGGAAAAGAGCAAAGAATGTGTTTTATAAAACAACAGAGAGAATTATTGTTGAGAGATTCTTCATCTAGTTCTTTCTGTTTGTTATACAATAATGCATACTGCCTTAAGAACAGAAAATTGGAATAGACATGGAATTTACTTAGTGTAAATTCAGACTTCCTAGTTAGACCACAACTAGCTGGTCTTCTTTGAAGTCTACTCTATTAGGAATGACTATACTTCTCACTTAATAGATGTAAATGGTAGACATAGGACAGCACTATATGTGACTATTGGGATAGAACATGTTCTTTGATATCTTCCTGGCTGTAGCTATAATTTGTCAGATGGAAGGAGCTCGGCATATAAGAAACAGGAACATTTATGACCTAGATTTAGTAGGTTTGAATTAGGAAATGCCATTACGTGAATACCATTTATGGCTTTCAGTAATCTGTGAGACGATGATTATTCATTTCAAAAACAGAAAGAAGTCAGAAAATCTGAGTTACTAGTGTTATAACTCAAATAAGACCGACATAGGCAGTGCTTTTGCAGAGCTTAAATTATGGAGGTGGATTTAAACAAGCAGAGAAGCTGATCAAAAAGTGAAACAAGGGCTACCATGAGAGAAATGTCAGGTATCATAGGAGATAGTGTTAACCCGAATATACAATGAGTTATTCAAGATGAAAGAATAGATAACATTTGGAAAGGGGTGAGGACAATGTGTGAGGAAGTAAGTCATTTTTGGATAAATATTTTGAAGGCATTCTTAGTGACTTGTGTATTCGATACACAATAATTTCTATTAAATGGATGAGTGTCAGTGTTTTTGAAGCAATTTGTTTTCTAAGGATATTTTCCTCACCAAGTGCCTCAGCCATCTATGAAGCTCATAATATAAGAAGAAAGTATTTACTGGCCTATTATTTGGATCTCATTGGGATCTGCATTAAGACTTCAATGATGATGGATGCAGGCAGGAAAGTAGTCATTATAGTGAAAAGGAAGCTGTTCCAAGCCTGGTGCTGTATAGTACAAAGTTTTTGGAATAACCTGGAATAAGGTTAGGCCCTAGTTATGAAAGAACTGAAGAGACCGGTCCAATGCCTGGTCTCTCGAGCATCTCACCTGCAGAGGTAAAGTGAGGGGTAAGCAGAAAGACAGTTACCTCTAGGGGAGTCAAGGTGATTAGTGTTCAAGTGTTGCCTAATTCTTTTCTCCTCTGACTTCCCTCTTCCCTTTGGTCAGCCCATTGCTACACCCGAAATATTCAAAGGGCCCCTATTGTGTAGTAAATCAAGTACAAATTTCTGAAGGTTTTACATAACATGGCACTAGTCAATGTTTTAAAACAGACATGGGGAGGCAACAAGTACAATAAAAAGAGTGGCTTTGCAGCTAGGTGGACCTGGTAACAATTACCAGTAATGTTGTATAAAAATATAGCACTTTCTTCCCTGAGACTCAATTTCTTCATCTGAAAAAAGATAGCATCCACATTGCGGGCTTTAGACAACAAGGGCTAAGCATCTGATATATAGCAGCTGCTCAATAATAGCAGCTAAGTCCTTGATTGTTAATAGGTAGTAATAGTTTTGAGATATAGTAGTACTTATCAGCATCCTCTATTTGTGCAATGTTTCACAATTTGAAAATAAACAAGAAAGAGAAGTGGACAACATTTGGAAAGAGGTGAGAATGATGTGTGAGGGAGTAAATCACTTTTATTAGAAATATTTTGAAAAGCATCTTTAGTTACTTGTATATTTGATATATAACAAGTTCACTTTCAAATATAGGTCAGGCTTAATAGTTAAATTTATTCACATTTATTTTCTTATTCTTCAAAGGTCTCCTGTAAGGTAAATACTATTCTGTTGATTTTGAAATGAATAAATGAGATCCCACTTGAGGAACAACAGAGAGTCAGTGTGGCATAGTGAGGGTAAAGAGATCTGTATTTGAAAAATACCTCCAGGGATCAATAGCCACATGACCTCCTAAAGCACTTAGCGCAGGGCTAGGGACATCCCTTACTTTAAGTCGATCATCTCATTAAGCATGTGTGGATACTTGGGTATTAAATGAGAAACACAAAGATGTTTAAGCAAAAGACCTGGGGTATATAATTGAGGCTTTATAGTTATTAATTATCCTCTGCTTATCTTACATTTTAGGTAGAACCTAGCCCAAGATTATTTTGGAAAAACTTAAGTGGAATTTGGATAATGAGTATAATCTAGAGAGTTCAGTATCTAATTTGATTGGTGAAGAAAACTTACACAAATCTTTAGCCTGAGTTTACTGTATAATTGATCAGCCTTCTACTTCACTTCTTCTTCCTTAAAATGGCTTAGCTTAGAACATCTGGCTACATAACTGAGGCTATGGAAGAAACAGAACAGAGCTTACTTCGCTATTAGCTTTCCTGATAGTTGTCAAGAGCATTCAGGAAAGGTAATATGTAGAGAATGTTCTGTTGGGGTTGGTTCATGGTTTCAACAGTGACTCTGAGGTTTTTGTGGATGTATTTCAACTCAGGCAGCACTGAAGAGCATAAAAAAGCCAGACTGTACTGTAGTTAGTTGATAGGTGCACTCCAACATGTGTGTGTGTATGTAAGTACACACAGACACTGTATTAGGTCTCGATTATTGGCAACATCTCATTTATCTCTGAGGTGGCATCATAGCATTCACATGCAAAGTCTTGAATTCTTGTATGCTCCGCAGATCTAAAATCGTTAATGGATTCTGCCATCTAGAAAAGAAATATTTGTTTTCTCCAGGAAACAAATAACCTAACATTAATACTTATAACAATAGCAGTAGTTTAATGGGTGATTTTTATGTGTCCATCAGTATATTAAATTATCATATAACTCTCACAAACTCCATTCTACAGATAAATAAATTGGGATTGAGAAAGGGTTACAAAAATTGCTGAGAATTACACAGCAACTAAGTGAATAAACAGGAATTCAAATATATTCTGCCTCAGTCAAATGCCTGGTCTCTCGAGCATCTCACCTGCAGAGGTAAAGTGAGGGGTAAGCAGTAAGACAGTTACCTCTAGGGGAGTCAAGGTGATTAGTGTTCAGGTGTTGCCTAATTATTTTCTCCTCTGACTTCTCTCTTCCCTTTGGTCAGCCCATTGCTACGCCCAAAATATTCAAAGGGTCTCTATCGCCTAGTGAATCAAGTACAAATTCCTGAAGGTTTTACATAACATGGCTCCAGTCAATGTTTCAGAAAGCTTCCAGTACTCCCTTGCCTACAATAGTCAACTTGGATAATTTATTATTCTCAGAACCTAACATGGATATTTCCCATATTTCTTTTTGCTCATGATACTCTCTGTCTGATTGACACCCTTCTACCAACTATACTCTTAGACATTTTTCTTAAAGAATCAGGTTAAATTCCCTTTTTTCTAGGAAGCCTTGCCTGAACCCTGGAATCAGTTGTTATTTCACTCTCACATCTCATTCTCATGTAACACCCATGGCCTTTTGATTATAATCATATTTTGGCTTTTAACATTTGCTTTATGTTATGGGGATTTGTGCAGAGGTAATCTAATATAGGGGGAACTTGTATTCTGGCAAATCTTTGATATTTCATTAACCATTTGTTCATTAGGCAAACTATTAGTTTTTTTTTTTCTGAGCTTCCATGTATTTTAACACATAGTGTGTGTTTACAGAGGTAAAATTCTTTTTTTTTCTTTTTTCTTTTTTTTATTTTACAGGATCTATTAGTTGCTTCTTCAGTTCTCAAACACGGGGCACTACTACCTCCATAGGGGACAGGTAGAAATGTGTAGGGATCTTAACATACCATAACAACTAGGAGACACTATTTGTGTTGGTGACAGGAAGCTAGACACTGTCATGTGTGTGGCAGTCCCATACAAAGAAAGATTGCTCCACGCAAAATACTGAATGTTCCCAGATAAGAAATGCCAGTAAGTAAACAAGAAAAGTCATTGTTAGGCAGCAATTTTTTGTTTCGAGGGGGATCAAAAAAGTCAATTTTCTTAATTATGCAAACAGAAGACTCTTGGAAAGAATATTCACCTTTATATTGTATAACTTGATAAAGTGTTGCTTCTCTAAAAATCAATTGTTATACAGAACTGATCAGTCAGGGGGAGGTAGGTAATCTTCTTAGAAGTCACTAATTAGACAACAACTTTATAGATAGAGGCACATATGTAAAATTTGATCTAAAACCTAAAGCATGAGAAGAAGCCAACTACTTACGGAGACAGAGGAGAATACTCTAGCAAAAGGGATCAACCACTGTGAGATCCCTAAAGCAGAGAAAAGCTAGGTGGTATATTTCTGCAATATAAGACCTGCATGCCTGAAGCATCATAAAAGAGAGAGGAGGGGTAGCATGACATGAAACCAGAGACAGTGGAGTAGACCATGGATTTTTTTCTCTCATTTCAATAAATAATGACTTGAAGAACATAAAAACATTGGAATGACATAAGCTGATTTTCGGATTTATATATTCACTCATGCTCTTGTGTGGAGAGTGGACTGGAGAAAAGATAGCAATAAAGCAGTTGGCAATCCATTGCAGTAATTCAGATAAAAGGTGTTGATACCTAGACCAGCAGGATGTCTGCGGAGATAAGGAGAAGTATGTGATTCTGGACATAAAATATCTTGGATGTAGGCAAAAAAGAACATGGCAGTGCATGAATGGTATGTGGGAAGTACAAGAAAAGGATGAATTAAGGATGACTTCTAATGGATTGTTATCTAATAAGGTTGGGAGTATGCAGCAAAGTTTCGGTGAAAATATGTATAAATAAATTGCTTAGAATTTATTTAAACATATATAAATATGTGTATAAATTTGATGGTTGGTGAGTTGGGTCTAAGAAGGGAGGACAGGGCTAGATACAATATTAGTGAGTTAGCTTATTCAAATCACCTAAAAAGAGTATAGACAAAGAAAAAAGGTCCAGGAATGAGTTCTGGAACCATTCAGCATTCAGAAGTGGGAAAGATAAAAAAGTCAGCAAAAGATACTGAGAAAGGCCAGCTAGAGAGAAGTGAAAGAAAAACAAAGAGAAAGGATATGACAAAGGATTAGAGATGAGAGTGTCTCAAGAAGGAGAGCATGGTCATTTCTGTCTACTCAGTAGAATGTTACTCAGTGGCCAGATGAGTGAAGAAAATGACCAAGCATCAATCAACCTGAGACTGTAGGGGTATAACGGTGTAATACCTTTTCTCACTCATTGCAAAGGGCACTACCAGCATTTCTATAACAACAGGTTAAGAAAAGAAAAGTATAACAAATTTATTTAATCAAAGTTTTAGGTGACATGGTGATACAGGAACTAGAAAAAAATTGTTTAGGCAGATAGTGAGGGTAAAAGAGTACTTAGCAGAGCTTCCCCTTTTGCCCACGAAATTATTTTTTTTCTAACAAAGAGAAACTTGAAAAATTGAGCTGCAAACATAGATAAGCAAGATGGAAGCTTGCACAGGGAAATGCCAGCACCTGTGCTAATAAAAAAGGGGTAACTGGGTGCCAGGCATGACCATCATGGAGACTCCATCTTCCCTTTTTTTGTTACCACATGGACAGTAAAGAAATGGGCAACATGGCGCCAGCCAGGCAGAGAACACATCTGTATATAAAAGTTTAAGGTGGGGGCGGCCAGTTTTTTGCACTGTATGCAAATGGCACACCTAATCCTAACAGTTTTTCACAGTTTATGCAAATGGCAGACCTGGTACAACCAACCTTTCGTTCTTTATGTCACTCAGACACTGCCTTTTCGAGCTCAACTCTAAAAAGCTTGCATTTCACCTTGGAAATGGCAACCTGTTTGGGACCCCTCTCTCTGCAGCAGAGAGAGCTATTTTCTTTCTTTTGCCTATTAAACTCCCGCTGTGAACCTCACTCTTTGTGTGTCCGCGTCTTAGTTTTCCATGGCTGTGAGACAGTGAACTTTGGGTATCATCCCAAGCAAACGACTTCGTTTCAATGGGAGCCTTCAAAAAGGAAGACACAAAGACAGTAGAAAACTGTCCATTTTTATCCTTAGATTCAACAAGGAGTGAACAGCTGCGTAGAAATGTAATTTGACAAAAGAGAATACTCAATAATAATAGACCGAGTGGGGAAACCTAGCAACACCTGTATGTTTTGATTAGTCTTGGTGCCTCTGTGTGGCATTCCTTTCTCCTGTGTATACTGCAGGACCCCTCTGAAATAAGGTTTTTATAAACTACTATGGGACAAGGGTAGGTCAGATAATTTTTTATGACCCCTTCTTACATAAAAGGTAGGTGAAGGATAAATTAATATTTCTAGGTTTATGGCTAGTTTTGTGGGAGAGGTGTTCTAGTTCCTATGACCTGCCTTGTGAAAGAGGGATTCTGGTTTCTATGGCCTGCCGTAGGAAAAGAAGGGAAGCAGAAGAACCAGCAATCCCATTACTGGGTATGCACCCAAAGGATTATAAATCATTCTACTATAAAGACACATTCACACGTATATTTATTGTGGCACTATTTACAATAGAAAAGACTTGGAACCAACCCCAATGCCCATCAATGATAGACTGGATAAAGAAAATGTGGCACATAGACACCATGGAATACTATGCAGCCATAAAAAATGAATTCATTTCCTTTGCAGGGACATAGATGAAGCTGGAAACCATCACCCTCAGCAAACTAACACAGGAGCAGAAAACCACACAATACATGTTCTCATTCATAAGTGGGAGTTGAACAATGAGAACACATGGGCGCAGTGAGGGGAACATAACACACCGGGGCCTGTAGGGGGGCTTGAGGGAAAGGGGAGGGAGAGCATTAGGACAGACACCCAATGCATGCAGAGCTTAAAACCTAGATGACAGGCTGATAGGTACAGCAAACCACCATGGCACATGTATACCTATGTAACAAACCTGCACGTTCAGCACATGTATCCCAGAACTTAAAGTAAAATAAAAAAAATAAAATAAAAAGAAAGCTCAAAAAAAGAGAAAGATCAGAGAATTTTAGGAATAAACTTTGCTTCTGAGGCCCTTCCAATGTCCTTCAATGCAAAGTACTCAGCATGCCAAAGCACCACCCTGTGTGTGGTGTAGTTTTCTAAGCATCATCAGTACTCTTCACAGAAGTATTTTCTGTAGAATGACTGGGACAGAGGCCACAATGGAATTGGTTAAAGAGGGACTGGGTCTTGTAGATCTGAAAAGATGACGAATCAAGGTAATGCACAGCTTTTCCTTGAAAAACATTTAAAATGACTAATTTCCTAAAAGTTATATTTTATAGCATTAATTATAAAGCATCATTGATCTTCAAACAAAGGACAAAAGTCACCAATTGCCAGTAATGTACTGAGAACTGAAACATGGGGTGGTCAGTGCAGGAACTGATTCTGAGCTGGCCCTGTGGGAGGCTGTCATTGCCAGTACATTGAATTTAAAAGTTAGGAAAATGTATTTGGGCCTCCAACTTGGTGAGCTAATATTAAAACACTTGCATAAATCTAGAATCTATGAAGGATTATATCTCAGTGAAAGGATCGAGTAGAAATGGTAGACACGCATGCACAGGAAAATGATAAGCAAGTTAGTTTATCACCACATATTATGGTATAAGGAGAAAAACACAAAAACCACAACTTTCCCAGAGAAATCAAAATCAAAGTCTGATATTTCACATGGGTTTTACTTTACCCATATGGAATGGTCCAGATAAACATAAATACAGTAGTGCCCCCACCTGATCCACAAGGTATATGTTTGGAGACCCCAGGTGGATGTCTAAAACCTTGGATAATACTGAACTCTACACATATGATGCTTTTTCCTGTACATAAATACCTGTGATAAAGTTTAATTTTTAAATTAGGCACTGTAAGAGATGAAAAATAACTACTAATAAAATAGAACAATTATAACAATATGCCATTGTTACTACTCTTAAGCTTTGGGGCCATTATGGTGGGCCCTCACAATATATTTTAGAGATTGGTTTCAGGACCTCTACAGATAACAAAATCTGCAGATGCTAAAGTCCCTGATAGAAAATGGTGTTGTATTTTGGATATAACCTATGCACTTCCTGACATATACTTTAAATCATATCTTAATTAAATAATGAAATGTAAATGTAAATATTGTATAAATAGTTGTTATCCTATATTGTTTTTATTTATATTGCTTTTATTGTTGTATTGCTATTTTTATTGTACTTTTTTGTTCAAATATTTTTGATCTGTAATTGGTCGAATGCATGGAAGTGGAACCTGCAGAAACAGAGGGCCAAGGCCAACTGCATTAAGTAAAATAAGAGTTACTTACTGATTAACAGGCAGGTAGTGTATACAATATAGGTACCTTGGACAAAGGGATGATTCATGTCTTGGATGGGACAGAGTGGGACGGTGTAAGATTTTATCATGCTGTTCGGAATGTTTCACAATTTAAAACGTATGAATTGTTTATTTCTGAATTTTCCATTCAATATATTCAGACCGCAGTTGACTGCAAGTAACTACAGCTGCAGAAAGCAAAGCCACGGTTAAGGGAAGATTACTATCCTTTCAGTGTCTGGATATAGCAAATAGTAAAGACACACACTGGAAATCCAGCCTGCAAGAAAATTTATTAGTGGAGAGGACCTACAAAGGTAAGTTAATACATTTTTGAAAGGGGGCTATAGCCTTGTTAACTTCCAACAATAGGGTAGCATATAATGAATATATCAAATCGAGGTTACACAATGTGTACATTTTTTTTTTCAAAAGTATTTAATGTATTTCTATTCAACTAATCTTTTTTCTTTTTTTTTTTTTAATTATACTTCAGGGTTTTAGGGTACATGTGCACAATGTGCAGGTTTGTTACATATGTATCCATGTGCCATGTTGATTTCCTGCACCCATTAACTCATCATTTAGCATTAGGTGTATCTCCTAATGCTGTCCCTCCCCCCTCCCCCCACCCCACAACAGTCCCAGGAGCGTGATGTTCCCCTTCCTGTGTCCATGAGTTCTCATTGTTCAATTCCCACCTATGAGTGAGAACATGCGGTGTTTGGTTTTTTGTCCTTGCGATAGTTTACTGAGAATGATGTTTTCCAGTTTCATCCATGTCCCTACAAAGGACACGAACTCATCATTTTTTATGGCTGCATAGTATTCCATGGTGTATATGTGCCATGGTGTATATGTGTACATTTAAGACCATTTTGGTGAGGGAAGGGAGACCATCAGGACAAATAGCTAATGTATGTGGGGGTTTTAAGCCCCCTAGGTGACGTATTGACAGGTGCGGCAAACCACCATGGCACATGTATACCTATGTAACAAACCTGTACATTCTGCACATGTACCCCAGAATTTAAAGTAAAAAGTAAAAAAAAATTAAATCTTTAATATTGTTTTTTAGAAATATGAGAGGCTACATTATCTGAAAATTCCTCAAACTGCAGAACTCGTTCATGCTTCTTATAAAAAGAAATTCAAAGGTCTTTTAAAACATGTAGCTGTCTTTGAAATAAAGAAATGGAAGTTTTCAGGGATGCACACAGAAAAAGACAGCTAATACCAGAGTGTCAAATCAATATTGAAGCTCTACTATTGTGGGGAGTTTAAAAATGCCAAGATTTTTTTTTGCCCCCATTTTATTGTAAAAGTTTTAATACTTTCAAAACAGAAAGTTTTTTGCCCCATTTTATTGTGAAAGTTTTGAAACTTTCAAAATAGAAATGGCACACCAAAATCTTAGAGGAAACACTTACATTCCTATCACCTATATTCCACCATTAACATTTACAATACTTGCTTTTTTCACATATCCATCTGATATGGTTAGGCTTTGTGTCCCCACCCAAATCTCATCTTGAATTGTAATTCCCATATTCTCCATAACCCCCATGTGTCAAGGGAGAGACCAAGTCGAGGTAATTGAATTATGGGGGTGATTCCCCCATGCTGTTCTCTTAATAGTGGGTGAGTTCTCCCAATATCTGATAGTTTTATAAGGGGCTCCTCCCCTTTGTCCAGTACTTCTCCTTCCTGCCACCTTGTGAAGAAAGTTCCTTGCTTCCTGTTCGCCTTCCACCATGACTGTAAGTTACCAAAGGTCTCCCCAGCCATGCTGAGCTACCTCTTTCCTGTATAAATTACTCAGTCTCAGACAGTTCTTTAGAGCAGTTTGAAAACAGACTAATAGACCATCCATCTATTCATTCTTCTACCTTTGGGTACAAACACCTTTTGTTTTTTGATGCATGTCAAAGTAAATTCCAGACATCAGTATACTTCATCCTAAATATTTCAGAATAAATATTAATCAGAATTCAATTTTTGACTTTTTAAATTTTGATGTAAAATTTACATACAATAAAATGCATCATTTTTAAACTGAGTTTTGACAAATGAATACAACTGTGAAACCCAGCTCCCAACAGGATATAGAATATTAACTGTACCACCAAGTCAGGAAGTTTGTTTATGACTCTTCCCAATAAATACCCATCTCCACTTCCCCAGTGGTAACAACCTTCTTGATTTTTTTCCCACTACAGAATATTTAATATAAATAGAATCACACTTTATGTACTGTATTGTACAAGATTTCTTCCTCTCACCATCAGTATATTTGAGATTCATCCATTGTTACATGTATCCACCATTAGTTCCCTTTTATTCTGAGTATGATTTGATATGAATATACTGCATTTTGTCTATCCATTTTATTTTTAACCAAAGAGTTTCATAGGTCAATGCTATCAAAATTTCAAAGAACATGACCCTTTATTTGATATAAAGTATTTCACAGAATAGAAAAGTAAAAGAAGGAACATTTCATCAATGTGCTACCATACCTGGATGAAGGTAATTAAAAAAAGAAAAAGCACAAGTCATCGCATTTATTAATGTTAATGCAGAAATATCTCTTAAAATTTTAGAAAATCTAAGCCAACAGCCTATAACGAAAGAAAGTTAATAGTTCAACCACTCAAACACACACAAATACCCTTCAGTACCAACTTGATCTTAACACAGAAATACGAGGGCTATTTAACTTTGGGAAATCTGTGTTAGAACAATTAATTTCATTTGTAACTGAAGGGAAAAAAATACTACATTATTATCCTTACAAGTGACCAAAAAACACTTGAAAAATTTATGGTAATACAAATAAAACAAAAACAAAAAGATACCTCTCAGCAAACCAGGCATAATTCAATCTAGCTATCTATAAAAGTGACTACACTCATGAAGTTGATGTCTATCATTCTTAGGCTTGTTTTAATACTTTCATTATATTAACATGTCTTTATATATAGAAAATAATATTTTATATCAAATTTTTACATGCAAAGCAATATTTTACTTATTTATTTGAAATTTGTTTTTTTCCCAACTCGATATTATGAATTTACCCAGGCTAGCATCATTAGTAGTATAGTTCATGTTTTAATTCATTTATAATATTCCATTTTATAAATCAAACATATGGTATATATTATTTTGAGAAACAGATATTTTTTTTTATTTGTTATAGAGAGATACAGCGAGCATCCTTGTGTGTATCTTTTTATGCTCAATTTTTGCTGAAGCACAACAATTAGGTCGATGGTTTGTGGGCATTTTCTGCTTCACATGTTGTAAATTTGCTCTACAAGGTGTAGCAACTACCATCAGCAGTGACTGAGCAACCCTTTTCCCAGTTTCTCACTAAAGTTTGGTGATATCAGTTTTATTAATTAAAAACTAACTGGAAATGGCATTATTTTCTATTAATGTTCAAACTTGAATATTTGTGTAATTACTAATAATACCTGTGTTAAAATGACTAATTGGGTTCTTTACAGAATGCTTATTCACAAGCTTTGCCCATGTTTTAAAAACTGTGATATTCATCTATTTATTATTTATGTGAAAAACTCTTCACTTATGTTGTATTCAATCTTTGGTTGGCTATGCAGTTTCCCATATCTGTAGCTTGACGTTTTATTTCGCTTCTGGTGTCATTTGTAAAACACAATATTTTTTATTCAAATGCTCAAATGTAGCAGTCTTTGCTATTATGATTTGTGATTTTTATATTTTTTAAAGAAATATATTCCTATCTTGGGATCTAAGATTTTGCTTTCTAAATACCCATAAAAATGATGCAAATATAACCCTTTGACCCAGGAATTACTTTCCTGAATGATAAGAGTACTGAAATGTCTTGAGATAACATGACTTGCTTTCCATTTCCCAGCTAACCAAGGGCAGCTTTGAAACTGAATTCTATAACTTCTGTTTGTAAGCCTGGGTTGATTTTCACTGTATAAAACCATGGGTGATTTAACATGTTTTCTTCTTAGCAATACTTGCAAGGCTGCACCTCGTAGCAATTCAGTATCTAATATCAATATAATGCAGCTTTAATGCCAAATATCTGACATGTTTTGACAGTCTTGCAGAGATGCTACTTTGAAGTAGATGGGAAAGAGACAAGAAGTAAGAAGGAAATTTTGAGCTTTCTTTGCGCTGGAACCCACTGTCTATAGGTTATAATAATAGTTGATTTTATAGTGCAATCTGTATGTACCACATGCTTTGCATGCTTAATTTATCTAATTTTAGCTCATAAGAATCCTAAGGTAGGTATTAATAGTTTCACTAACCTCAGTGAATAAGCAACTGAGACACAGAAAGATGAAGTAAAATGAATGAAGTCAAAAAGCAAAGTTGGGATTCAAATTTAGGTAGCATGGCCTCAGAAGTCATACTCATAACCACTGCATGGGACTGATTCTTCATATTCTAGGTCATATCCTAGGTTCGGCTTACTTAGAAGTATTTTCCTTAAAAATAAATAAGTGAATATGTAAATACATACATTTACACCATTAATCCATGTTTATCATAAAAAATGAGGAAAAAAAGATACAAATGAGAACCAAACTCCCTTCTATCCCATTACATCAGGGATGATCATGTTAATATGCTTTGTATATCCAACCTGAAGTTTTTCTCACAATATATTATTTTTCATATTTTAAAATTGATAATTTAACATTATTTTCTCACAATATATTATTTTTCATATTTTAAAATTTGAAAATTTAACAAGTGAATATCAAACATTTTACGGTGATAGTAACAAACAGAGAATATTTAGGATGTATATTACAATGTATCCATGACAAATTCGTGTGTTGGTATTTTCAGTTCTAGGTGGTTTCATGTAAAACATATCAGTTGTGATTAAATTTGATTACATCAGAAAAGCTGAAATTCCAGAGGTTTATGCATGAAAGCATTATTAACAGTATCTATCTCATGTTTTAGTAAAGATTAGATAGATAATTATTATAACAAGCTTAGCCCAGTGCTTGGCATATAGCATTGCTATTATCATTGTTGTCAGTATTATAATTATTACTCTAAAATCACCTGATATTATTGCTGGATTAGATGCATTAGTTATTGGGCTATCAACCTTTGCATAAGAGCATCCTTCTGATTATTGCAAATAAATATTAAACTCAAAGAGAAATAGAGTTATTTCTGTATTAGTCCATTCTCATGCTGCTTACGAAGAACTGCCTGAGACTGGGTAATTTATAAAGGAAAGAGGTTTAATTGACTCAGCTCTGTATGGCTGGGAAGGCCTCAGGACACTTATATCATGGCAAAAGGTGAAGCAAACATGTCCTTGTTCACAGGGTGGCAGGAGGGGGAAGTGTCCAGCAGAGGGGGAAAATCTCAGCACTATCACTAGAACAACATGGGGGAAACCATCCCCATGATTAAATTACCTACCACCAGTTTCCTCCCATAACACGTGGGGATTATGGAAGCTACAATTCAAGTTGAGATTTGGGTGGGGACACAGCCAAACCATATCAGTCTAGAAAAACTAAATGCTGCCCTTGAAATGAAAGAAAAATGGAAATAAAAAATATTAGCCTGATAAAAGCATGCGGAAGGATCTCCACTCTTTTTTCCTTGATTTTTTTCTGAGATTTTCCTGGGTTTCAAATATTCGCTCCTAATGTTGCTTGCTGCACCTGTAAATTCAATAGGCTATAAAATGAGCAATACTTGAGAGACTGGGTCTCTTAAAAGAAGGCACAGTTATCTCACCCATTGCTTTTTCTCTCCCATCCCTTTTCCAATAAAACTAAGAAAGCCTGGGATGGATAAAGCCCTGAATTTTGATAAAAATATTAAACTTGAAAGGCTGTCAGATTTTCTAAGTGTAATTAAGTAGGATGAGGTACTAGAATGGGTGATGGCACAGGCTATTCAAAAAAATTATTATATGTTTAAAGACTCCCTTCATAACGATTGTAGCAGGAATAAAAACAGACCAATCTGGATAAAAGAAAATACTCAGAAAATTATCAAAGAAAAGAAATCAGTGTCTCAGATGTCTGAGATTTCAGGATAAGAATAACCTGGAGATATTAACAGTCATTTGAGAAGAAGAGCTTATGAAAAGAGAAACTATCCTAAATAATAATACAGTACTTTTCATGCTAGAGAATGTGGTAAATGGATATGAAAACTGTTTTGATCACATCAGTCTAGCAGCAGAATTCATCGGGCTTTTAACCATTTTAAACTACTATACAAAGGACATCTAAATGCTGAAAATACAGTTAAAGTGTAACAAAGCTACTTTGTAAAAAATATTCAGATTTGACTACATAATCTCAGATGTATTTCCTATCTCTTAAATTCATGATTTCAACATGCATCTTGTGGAACTTTTTGGATTTTCTGTGTCATGGTTTCCACATAAGGCAATATATCTAAAGAAACTGTAAATAATAAGGTTCTGTATAAATGTGAGCTGTTATTAATTTAGTCCAAGACTTATTTGGACACTCTTATTGTAGAAAGCATAAACAATACTTACACATGTTGTATTACCTAAGAACTTGTGAAAAAATTAGGATCAGCATTTGTAAGTTGAATAAACAAAAGGTCTGTAACTCCTTGTTTATAACTTTGGCACTGATAAAATTGAATTCCAATTATTTTTGAGTGTCAATCTTTCCTTGAGGGTAGAGGTAAGGTCTCCTGTGCAGGAAGAACCTTGCAATTGTAAGCCCTTATTACAGGTGAGTTGAAAGCCTCTATGATTTTTTATGTAAACCCTCCTGCAGGGGAATGATTGGGGAACAGGGTAGGATGCCTATTATATGATCAGACACAGAATACTAAACTAAGAATTAACCTCATAACCTACCCCCTGAAAGTGATCCCCCTCTATTACTTTTGCCTAAATGAATTCTTCTTAAGAAACCTTTTGAATGTCTCATGAAATCTATGTAATCTCTCCCCAGGGCTGGGGAGGACACAAGCATTCAAAATCTTGCATTCAATTTTAGAGGCTTCCTAGAGCTATTGAAAACCATTGATGTGTCATCTGAGAGATCCATGAACATCACATTGGGAACCCTTAATCCAATCCTTTGGTAGGAAACAAGAATTTAATTTTCCTCTAGTCAATTTATCTAATTACATGTAAGTCACAACAATTTTATATATTTCTTTCCTATTTCATTTTTTCTCATATACATATATATTTTTTATATTTTATATATATATATATATATACACTAAGACATAAAGCAAACCTGAATCCAAACCTCAGCAAGAATATATATATATATATATATATCTCCATTGAAGGTTCAAGTTAATTAAAATTTGTCATGTAGGCATCAAAGCAGTGTAATCACTAACATGTGTCAAGTTCTATTTTATCTGTTCAAATATTTGGAAGGGCTATTTTATCAAATGGCAGGTAGTCACACAAATCATGTACTGATTTCTTGGGGCACGTGGGGAAAACTATATATTATGTGTGTGTGTTAGATATGTATTATTTTATTATTATTTATTGTTATATGCTTACTATTATTTATTGTTTACTACCTGTTTCCTCTGCTTTGAGGGCCCGATTTTTGTCTGTTTTATTCTTTTTTTTTTTTTTTTTTTTTTTGAGACGGAGTCTCGCTCTGTCGCCCAGGCTGGAGTGCAGTGGCGCAGTCTCGGCTCACTGCAAGCTCCGCCTCCCGGGTTCACGCCATTCTCCTGCCTCAGCCTCTCCGAGTAGCTGGGACTACAGGCGCCCGCCACCACGCCCGGCTAATTTTTTTTGTATTTTTAGTAGAGACGGGGTTTCACCGTGGTCTCGATCTCCTGACCTCGTGATCCGCCCGCCTCGGCCTCCCAAAGTGCTGGGATTACAAGCGTGAGCCACCGCGCCCGGCCCGTTTTATTCTTTGTTGTATGTCCAATGCCTGGAACATAGCATCTGGCACATAGAAGTCACTCAAAATGCATTTGTAGAATAAATGACTTAACAAAGTAAGTTATTGAGAATGGAAGGAAATTTTATTATATACTTCAGTACATGGCTTCAGAATGTGCACCTGCTACATTCATATTAGTATAGAGTTTTCATGGTTTCTCATGATAGGTAACATTTGCTTCAATCTAAGAACATTTATCTTTATTGAATACTACCACATGCCAGGTATTGTGCCAGCTGCTTTATCAAATTATCTCATTAATCCTTGTAGTAACTTTCCAAGCGTGTATCATAATACTTATTTTACAAGTGAATCCTCTGAAACCAGAGAGTTTAAACAGTCAAGGTCACATACCTGGTAGGTTGTAAGACTAATACTTGAAATCACACATCTCTGTTGTTACATAATACATTAAAATAAGACTATACCTATTCAATAGATTTGAATTCTAATCTCTCACCATTAGGGCCAAAGTTCTAGAAAGAAACATAAGGTGTGATATCTGCCATAAAATAGTGAACAGGGATAAATGTGCCATAAAATTTATCTTCATTTCACCAGTACAAGATTGTAGCCATTTTTTAACTAAAAAAACTTTTAAGATCTATTTTCAGAGGCTATTGGATATATGAAACAAGAAGACAACCATATTTAGGAGCAAGACATAATATGTTTAGACAAATTCACTATTTATCATTATCAAATCAACATATGAGAACAGGTGATAGATTTCATTGTTGGTCCCAGCTCCTCAACCCTCCCTTTATTCATGCTCTTTGCCATGAGTCTTTGTAGTGTCTCTCACTGAAGGAGCAGAGAATGAATCTCCCTATTGCTTGACTTTGGGTTTCCCCACGTACCTTGCTTGAGCTCATACAATAAGATAAAAGTAACAATGTTATACCTTTGAACCCAGATCTTAAGAAACCTCATGTTCCTGCTTTCCATTTGCTTTTCATCTTGAAAAGTGCTTGAAAAATCTGAAGATTTGCTCCTCCTCATTCTGGGCCCACATGGCCAGACATGAAGCATACCTGAACTGAAACCTCAGCAAGAAGCCAAGTTCATCCAGATCCATAGCTAGAGGCAGAGCCATTCAGGTGAAGCCAGCCTATATCAACCAATTCACCCAAACCTGCAGACATATTAATAATAATAATCAATAGTTGTTATTTAAAGTCTACAAATTTTAGGGCGATTTTCTTATGCTCCCACAGCTAACTGTCCCAGAGCATAAGTTGACATTTCTGTTTCAATCTTCAGTGTCACAAAATTGAAGTAACTCCAGTGGTAATACAAAAATATGTGTGTGTGTGTACAGCACACACACACACACACACACACACACACACATACACACATACCCACAGCCTAAAATTCTTTAGGCTTCTATAATCCTCCTATTCTTAGATTTGCCATACAAGAGAGGCCAAGTTTCAAGAACAGAACTTCACTTTTCACTTGCATAGTAGTGAACTACAATATATATCTGATGGACCAAATATGTAAAATTATGGTTACTGCATACAGCCACAACCAGCTGTGGATTAAAGTGCTAAAAGAAAATTAAGTAACTTCTAAACCTATACTTCATAATTTTGTTGACACAGATGCTGTAAAAAAATTGATGGAAGGCAGAACTAATCAACATCCCAGAAATGCCTGAATCTATTAGGAAAAACAGAATGCAATACAAGCACCGTGATGTAATTGGGAGAGAATCCTCAGTAATTAATTTCAACTGATGACTTGCAGAGGCCATAGTATAATATAGTAAGAAGCTCTACAGGACATTAAAGTTAGGACTGTCACAGGCTTTGACAGAGTAGATTCTCCTAAGGCTTTTTATATAAACATGCACATGCACGCACATACAGAGAAATAATGTATTTCCCCTTGAGGGTTTATTCAAGTTAACTAAAAATTGATGTTCATTGTCATGTAAGTTACTGAAGCAGTCTATTCATTAATGTGTTCCAAATTCTATTTTATCTGTTCCAATATTTGGAAGGACTATTTCATCAAAACATGGCAGGTAACCATGGAAATCATAGAACAATTCAGGGAAGAGAAAAAATTAATTAGTTTAGAGTAAGAGCAAGGTGAGTTTGTGGCAGTGGACAAATAGGCTAGCTTCTAGGTGAGAACCCAGGAGGGAAGAACTAGCCTCTAGGTTGGAAGGGAGGCATCTTAGGCAGCCTGTCCTTTCAATTTTCTTTAACCTAAGGTATTTTTTTTCTACATAGGAGATGGAAATAAAGTACAAAAATAATATTTAATTTTCAATTTTGTCTTGATAATATATAAGCTATATAGATTTAGATAATTATTAAGTTATTGTGGCTTATGTACACATTTTATACTAGTAGTTTTTGTTTACAAGATATGTGTGCATTGCATGGAGTATAGCCCTCATACAATCCTATAAGGCAAGTAATAGTAGCCCTATCATACATGAAGTGCAAAGAGATAAGGGATTGCCTGAAGTCACCAGGGTGGGGCTGTGAGTCTGGGACTTGAATGCAAGTCTATCCAAGTTAAAGTCAAGAGTTAATTCCATAGTACCATCGCTAGACAATGTTACTCAGCTGGAAACTAGAGGGTTTCTAGGGAAGCATTTGATTTAAAGTTGGCAAGAAGAGGCTTAAGGGGCATTGTTCTTTATAGAAAAAAAGGTATTTGCTTCGTTTAACTAATCTACCCATGCTGAATACCCATTATGTACAAGAAACTGCAGCAGAATCAAAGTGAATAGGATCTAGTCCTTACCTGCCAAAGCCTTCTAGCCAAATGGTGAAAGAGGTTGCCAGTCATCAGTCATCACATTCACAATTAAAATATGTTAGAAATTATGTTGTGATGCAGCCACAAAAGTGATGAAACGAAGTTATTCTGAAGACTCAAAAGAGGAAAGTATCCTATTTTTTGATAGGAAATTGGGAAATGTTTAAAAAGCAGGGTACTTTTTCAGACAGGGCTTTGAAGAATAAAGAGGATTGCAGCAGAGTTATTGTTACCAGTGGTTGGAAGAGAGGTATGATAAGGAAATCTTTTAAAGAGGGAACAGTGTAAGGAAAATATGTGACATGAAATATTATAATATGTATTTTAAAAGTAGTAAGATTTGTGGTTTTACTGGGACTTAGAAAATGTGCAATTGGGTTTATAAAATAAAGCTGGCGTGTGGGTTGATATCGTGTCATGGAGACATGATATCAATCCATAAAAATGGCATTTTTAGGGATTTCGATTATTCAATGGTCTAGGAGTTTCCAGCATCAGAGTTATCTGAAGGGCTTGTTGAAACACATATTTCTGGTCTGCACTCATGAGTTTCTTATTCAGTAAAAAAGAAGTGGGGCCTGAGAATTTCAATTTCTAACAGGTGATGCCAATGCTGTTCCCAGGTGATGCCAATGCTGCTGGTCCAGAACAGTAGTTTGTGAACCAATGCAGTAAACAAAGGTCATCTAGAAAGGACTTATGAGCAAGAAAATGACTGGATCATGGTGATGATTCACAAAATCAGTATTTTTTATGGGATAGATGAGAACAACGAAGGTAATATGGTTTGGCTCTGTGTCCCCACCCCAATCTCATCTCTAATTGTAAGCCCAATAATCCCCACATGTTGAGGGAGATACAGGGAGGGAGGTGATTGGATCATGGGGGTGGTTTCCCCCATGCTGTTCTCGTGATAGTGAGTGAGTTCTCATAAGATCAGATGGTTTTATTTGGCGGTCTTCCTTGCTTTTGCATACACTCTTTCTCCTGCAGCCCTGTGAAGACGGTGCTTGCTTCTCCTTCCATTATGATTATAAGTTTACTGAGGCCTCCCCAGCAATGCGAAACTGTGAGTCAATTAAACCTCTTTCCTCTATAAATTACCCAGTCTCACGTATTTCTTTATAGCAGTGTGAAAATGAACTAATATAGAAGGTCACTGTAGTTTAGGAGGCTATTACAATAGTATAGAAAGGAGTGGATAGAGGTTCTAAGAAAACCAATACAAAGAGGAAAGTAAAATATCCAGAAGCTTTCAGTTTTATCCCCATGTATTCTCACTTCAACCCTCACCTACCCCCATAAGAATCTGAAAGGTCAAAAAACTAACGTAGTTCAAAGAAAGTAAACTATAAAAACAAATGTCAGTTATTATATGTGAGTCACTTTAAAAATTATATATGCTTAGCCAGAGTAACGTTTGGCTATAATGAAACTAAAGGAATGAAGTTATAGCCCTCATGGAGCTCATATGAAGGGGGGCCACAGAGTCATAGATTTGCAGGCTGTCTACACCCTGACCAGGGAGAAGTCCTGGCTGCCTGGCAGGTATTTCTCCGAAGTGGAAATAGATGGATGTTTTCCATAAGTTGCATTTTTTTCTCATATTAAATGAATAAATTAACATTTGAGTTTACGATTTTCTCTCTTGAGCCATGGCCGCAATAAATAGGCGGGACCAGAGGAGAAAACCAAGCCAGTAACAGAGAAAGAAATGCGGACTTTAGAGAAGAACTGAATACGGAATTAAACAGTTTAAACAAGGTCTATGTGGTCAGAGGTAAACAGGCATTGTAACTGGGGACTTGTGATGTTAGGTTAGATTTTGGACTTTTAGGACAATGAGAGGTTTGCATTACCTAATCTGTATGCATAGGCAAATTTCTGTTCTTTATTGTTTGTGATTGGGTTAACAAATTCAACCCAAGGAAAATTAATTTAGTGACATTAGGTAAAACAGCAAAGAAACAAAATGGACGAGGGAAGTAGGCTAGATGGGAAATCGATGCCAGGAACATTGCACATTAAATTTAGTTCTCCTCTGCCTTTTTCAGAGGAAGCAGGGAAGAAGTACGATCTGTCCTGTGCTAGCTAATGAAGGCTCACCACATTGCTATATTTGAATTTGTTTAGCATACCAATTTGCACAATAAATTTAGAATTTAGAGGGAAGCACAGATTCCAAGCTGTCTGTACTCAGGTTTGGGAGTTACAATGTAACAAGGACATTCTCCAGAGAAGAAAATCAAGGAGCCAAGCAACCCATCCCAAACTGGATTTTGTGAGATCAGCAGAATGAAATGTGTATGAAGAGGTCAGGGACTGTATAAATCCTGGGATTAGATTTTAAAGTGAACACAGCTCAGCGCCTAGCCGAGAAAGAGACAGGGGAGTTGGTAGTTATGGTGATATGCTGAATCATTTGCCAAACATCAGGAGAATGAAAAAAGAACAGGGAAATGTAATCCTGTTGTGTCTATCCTGAGAGCTTGAGAATATAAATCATTTGAGAGTTATTCTCATTAAATGCAATATAAAGCCCTAATCACCTGAAATTCCTGTCACCAGGTTCAAGAAGAAACTTAGCCTTTAGTATCTCCAAAGAGCTGGTTCTAATTGCATAGATGGTTTCTTCAAAACAACCCAAAAGTAGGGGAAGGGGTAGAGAAGATCAAAGATCTATATTGGATTTTACTCCACAAGATGTAGTATTCATGGGTGGCCAAGAAATCTTAGTTCAGCTAATTATTTAGCATGTAATTTTGTGCTATGTATTTTACTAGATATTGACTTGCTGTGGTGCATTTTTTTAAAGTGTAGGAAGAGACAGAATGTTGGATACTCACATAATAACAGTTGTAATGAGTGCTATGAGAAAAAAAAACAGGTTTCAATAAAAATGTTAAACAGAGCAACATAACCTAGTTTTAGAAGCTAAAGGAATCTACAGAAAACAAAACAAAGTTTTTCCTTGAAGAATGAACAGTGACCAGCTAGATAAATGTGTTTGTAAAAAGCATTCTGAGAACACATAATATGTAAAGGCACTAAAGTAAAAAGTAGCTGAATATGCCCAAGAAACTGAAAGAAAGTTGTTACAGTTACAAATACTGAGTGAAATAGAAAGGATGTAAAATGAGTGAGATAAAGTTGCAATTTATAAGGGACCATAGGGCAAATAAAGATTGTGTGTGTGTATGCATGCACACACGTGAATGTATGTGTGATAAAGTAACAAAAGGGATATATATATATTTTGAGACAGGGTCTCACTTTGTTACCCAGGCTAGAGTACAGTGGCATGATCTCGGCCCACTGTATCCTCAACCTCCTGGGTTCAAATGATGCTCCTGCCTCAGCCCCTCAAGTACCTGGGACTACAAGGATGTGCCACCATGCCTGTCTATTTTGTTGTTGTTGTTGTTGTAGAGATAGGGTTTCACCATGTTTCCCAGGCTGGTCTCAAACTCCTGAGCTCAAGTGATATACCTACTTTGGCCTCCTAAAGTGCTAGGATCACAGGCGTGGCCTAGTCAGGAGGTAGAAATACGTATATTTTATATATATGCATACGCACATATATATGCGCCAAATATTTTATATTATCATAGCCAAGGCTATTGGTTATTATTATCACCTTGGATATTGTCCCTCTTGTCATCTGTACAACTTTTAACAGGAATGGTATTGATACTAAGCCTGCCTTCCAGATATTCATTAGGGATATTCACAATACTAGAGTTTCCTTCCAGTCACATGTATAATTGAACCTCCATGGAACTTTGACATTAGGTGAATCCACATGACTTGCTTTAGCCTATGCAATGTGAGCAGCACTGTGGCTGTTACATATGCAGAAGCATGAAGAGTCATTGTGCAACATGCCCTGTCCTCTGCCTATGCTGCGGGAACCATGAGAGCCTGTGTAGAGGTGGGTCCTCTGTTCATCTGAGACCTTGCATTATTAAGATAAGCAAATCCTCTGCTGAGCTGGAGCAAATTTTATGCTTATTATATAAAGAGGGATTTTTGATCAAAAACTGCTTGAATTTGATTATCGTTGTATTCTCCTATAATCTAACCTGGGCCTTCAGACTATTCTTATCACTGGATAATTGCCTTTCAAATAATCACTCAAAAAAAAAAAAAAAAAAAAGGAATGCCAAGAATGGCAAAGTAAGGAAAATAATGTGTGGCCTTCCAGATGGCAGAAATTAGCACTCCTTTCCAACTCATGACATAAATACATGTCCCTTGCTCTTACTTTCTAGACCAGTGATTTTCAAAACAGGTGCAGTGAGACATTGCTATGTTGAAGTCACTTGTAAGGTAAGTCGTAAGTAATTTGTTAATAATACAGTACTACAGTTTATGAATTGTTGGCTGAAAATAATTAGAATTGATTCAACATCATTCTTGCATTCTGTTAGGCTTCTTGGAGTGGGAACAAAGGATGCGTAGGAATGTGGTATGTGTGCAGCTTAGCCTATGCATTATCAAGAACACCAAGTTCCCAGGTGAACACCTGGGATTCTAGTTAGATGTATAACCATGCAGAAGTTGCTTATTGTCTCAATTTTTTCACTTACTAAATAATAACAACTCTACCAACTTGCTTTCCACACAGGAAGTTCAGTGTGTAATACAGGATAACAGAAACATTCTATACACATAACAATTATTGCTGAGTAAATAATCCATTGGTACTAAATATAATCAGAAAATAGAAAGCAAAGTGAAAATGCATCTTCAAACTTTTCTAATTGTGAATATAAGCTGTGCACATGTTAATATCTAATTAACTGAGACACAGTTGCTAGGTTGTATGTAACTGGAAATGTAGCCACTCCAGAATTCCAAGGCAGGCGAGAGAATTGTGAATTAAGGAGCTGAAAAAATTTCCACCAAGGAGAAATTATGGAAACTAGGTCTTAATTGCTAGGAGGATTCAGAAGCAACGAGAAAACTGAACATGACATTTTGAGATGTTTGAAACTGAATTCTTACTCTGGGCCACATTGGCCTAGTTGATAGGAAGCTTCACATATCACACAGAACGTTGCTCTGAAATTAGTAGTGCAATTATTGCAGTCCTACTCTATGTAAAAATTAGAAACAGCAGTGGTAGCTGCAAGGCACATTTGACTATCTACGAGGATTGAGACAGGGAAAAGTGAAAATTGTAAGGGAGAGGCAAAACAGAAGTGCTATTTTTTTCACTGCCAATTCAGGACCAAACACTAGTAGGCATTTTACCTTTGCATCATCTAGTGCTCACAAAGCTTTGTTTAGTGAATATTATTTCCCTCTAATTTAGAGATGAAAAAACTGAGGCTTAGAAAGCTTATATAACATTTTCAAGATTTTACATCATAAAAGTGGTGGAGAGGAGATATTTACCCAGACCTATTCAACTTCTAAGACTATATGTATTTATCATGCCATTTTGTTTTCCCAAAGATTTTACAATCTAGTGATGGTGGCAGTTAGGATGGAGGGGGTAGAAGTTATAAATAAAAAGATGTAAGATAGCATATGATAAGTGCCAAATGACTGATATTTAAATTAGAATAGAAAGTCTAGCTGAAATGGACACAAATTATAAGGAGACACATTATCTTTGATAGGGTGAGGTCCAGGACAGATATATCAAATAGGCTATTTATGTCATTAAATACCCTGTTTATTTTAATCTTTAGTATATCACAATGAGTTGTGATCTTAATGTCTCAAAATGGAGTCACTCATATAAAGAGGCATTAGGCCCACAGTGAAGTTGTTTACCCTTCATAGCAGTAAACACATATGTAATGCACCAAAATGATAAGATAACATCTGCTGTTGCCCAGTCCCACAGAAGACGTGAAACAACCGATAGAAAGTAAATCCAGAAAAGTGGCTAAGATAATGAGAATATACACATCTGCAGAGAATCCTAAAAGCAGCAAGGAGGACCTGATCCTGTCTGAGACCCGTTTGGAGTCTCCGACCCTGAGAGCTCTGAAATCTTCTCCCAACTTGGCATCTGCCACCAGAGGTTCTGGAAGAAATGACTCCCCTGTCGATCGGTGTCTGAAGAATTTCTTGTCACACTTGACGCTTCTGTTGGCATGCTGGTCCCCTGAACCATCACTGCAGTTTGTTACCCCCTTTTTTATTACCGACTGTGTGTTCAATATTAATTGGTGATCTGTGGTGTGTGAAGGCTATACAAAAATCTGAATTTGAGTGTATAATAATTGGCTATTGATTCACTTTGAAACCTCTGGACATCAGTCAGTGAGCACACCTAGGCCGGATGAACCGAATTAACACAAGCATCTTTGTGCAATGTCCTCAGAGTTACCTTTATTCTCAGGCTAAGAACAAGATGGTCCCAAGTTTGATGGCTAGACCACCATCTAGAAAAATAAGGGCTTATTTCTTCATATGATTCTATGTTAGAAGCAAAGGAACTTTCCTTACAGGCTTCAGAAAATGGGTCGTGTGGTCACTTTCGATTCATGTGTAAGTAGGGGGAATGGGTTACCCTAAATAACATTAGCACTCAAGTCATCTCACCATATGTTAAAGACCAAAAGTATAAAACTCCTAGAAGAAAACACAGGGGAAATCTTTACTATGTTGGTATTAGCAATAGCTTCAGGGATATGACACTGAAAACACAGGCAACAAAAACAAAAATAAATGGCTCTATCAAACTAAAAAGCTCTGCACAGCAAGGGAAACATTCAACAGAATAAAAAGGTAACCTACAAATGGAAGCAAATATTTACAAACTACCTATTTTATAAGGGATTAATCTGAATGAAACATATAAGGAGCTTCTACAACTAAATAGTAAATAAAATTAATGGTGAATAAAAAGATGGGCTAAGGGCTTGAATAGACATTTCTCCAAAAAACACATACAAATGGCCATACAGTATACAAAATTTTTGCTCAATGTCAGTAATGATCAGAGAAATGCAAGTTAAAACCACAGTGAGTTATTACTTCAAGCCTGTCTGGATGGCTATTATCAAAAAAAAAAAACAGCAAATGTTGGCAAGGATGTGAAGAATTTGGAACCATTGAACATTTCTGGTGGAAGTGTAAAATGGTGTAGTTACTATGGAACACAGTATATAGGTCCCTCTAAAAATTAAAAATAGAACTCCATGTGATCCAGCAATCCTATCTCTGGATATTTATGCAACAGAATTAAATCAGGATCTCAAAAAATATCCTTATGTTTATTGCAGCATTCCAATGTTGACTGCAGCATACTCACAATAATCAAAATGTGTAAACAACCTAAATGTCCCTCGACAGATGAATGGATAAAGATTGTGAATACTATTTGTGACAACATGGATGAAACTTGAAGACATTATTTTAAGTAAAATAGGCTGGTCATAGACAAAGATAGTGTAATTCCACTTATATGAGGTATCTAAGATAGTCAAAAATCATAGAATCAAAAAGTGAAATGATGGTTATCAAGATCAGGAAAAGGACTAAATGGGCATGACTAATCAGCAGGCATATATTTCCAAGCAACAGTGAGTAAGCTCCAGAGTTCACCCTGTACAATATAGTACTTATAGTCAATAATAATGTATCATGCACTTACAAATGTAAGAAGGTAGATCTCATGTTCAGTTTGTTTTATTTACCCGTAAACCACTGCTGGAGGTGAGAGTAAGGTCTATATCCCTGAGACTCATAACTATAAGTAAAAGAGGTGAAGTATTACCAGAAAAAAAGGTGACATATCCTATCTAAGAATTCTTGCAGATGCAATAATTGTTTGTTTCTCCCTGGGATAGTTGATGAAGACATTATGGAGGAGAATGCATGGGACTTCTTTTTGATAATAAGGCAGGATTTCTTCTCACCTTCCACCTATTAGAAAAATATGGGAATAAATATAGATGAAATATGTATTTCTCAGATATATTTTATATATACAAAGAACAACAAGCTCCATTTTACTGAGCAATTATATACTAAATATTGTGCTAACAGATTTATATTATATGTATATATGTTGCAGAAATTTATTTAATTTCTGCAACAATCATATACAGTTATTTGCACTTTTACAATGCCCATTTTGCAAATGAGAAAACTTAGAGCTTGGAGACGTTAAGGCCTAAGACACACCACTAGAAAGCAGTAGAACCTTTGGGTATATACCTAGTAATGGGATGGCTGGGTCAACTGGTATTTCTAGTTCTAGATCCCTGAGGAATCGCCACACTGACTTCCACAATGGTTGAACTAGTTTACATTCCCACCAACGGTGTAAAAGTGTTCCTGTTTCTCCACATCCTCTCCAGCACCTGTTGTTTCCTGACTTTTTAATGATCGCCACACCAGGGACTGTTGTGGGGTGGGGGGAGGGGGGAGGGACAGCATTAGGAGATATACCTAATGCTAAATGACGAGTTAATGGGTGCAGCACACCAACATGGCACATGTATACATATGTAACAAACCTGCACATTGTGCACATGCACCCTAAAACTTAAAGTATAATAATAATAAAATTAAAAAAAATAAAAAATAAAAAAAATTTGCCTGAAAAAAAAAAGTAGTAGAACCACTATTCAAACTCAATCTGACTCTAAAAGCCAGCTCTTACACAGTATTACATTAGATTTTATAGATGAAATATTAATACATATTAGGACATGAGAAAGGAAATCTCCTCAGTTCATTACAAGCAGCAATCCTGTTATCAGTCCATCATGGGTGATAGGGTCTCGCTCTGTCACCCATTTCAGCAGACATTCATGTAAATCCATTTTAAATCTCCTGACCTACTGACAATCAATGAAAGTGAATTTGAAAATCTGTCTTTTCCATGCAGCTATATAATCCATACTAAATAATTTGCCTGTCTGTTTCTGAATAAAGTTATACAAAAGAAGAGAAATCAGGACTTTGATGAAACACTAGGTGTCTTTCCTTTCTCCAATCTCTAACTGTTGCCAGACAGAGCCTAATCTTGCAGATGACTCTGAATCTTTTGTGCATCCTCTTTGGTTATATTTACAAGGAATGAGGTGGCCTTGAACGGCTGTGGGAGTAGGCCATGCTAGTCCACAGATTGCTTGTCAGCAGATTTTAGGTAATTATGGCAGGTAAGCTGACTGGCGTCATCACAGACATTTGTGGACCAATAAATATTTTTGTAATTTTGGTGCTACTTTTGATGAGACCAAAATCCATGAAAATCTTTGGGCACCATATGCTAACTGCTTTCAAGAGAAAAATTGACAATCTCTTTGCAATTCCAACTGTCACTTTCACAGTAGCGGATAAAGGAGGGTCTGTGTTACTCAGAACTTAACTTTAGTGGACATTCCTCTAATTTTAAATGGCAAATTAATACAAATGATGGTAATGACATGGCCATTAGTGCTGATCTCTAGATTAAAGAATCAGTTTTACAACTGCTAGAATTTTTTGAATAGTCAACTTCAATCTTTTTAATGGTTACTTAATTAAAGAGAATTAGAACTTTAGCAATATGGCAATTTAATTTTAAAAAATGAGAAAGAAGTGTCACAGCTACATCTTTCATTCATTTTAATTTGAGAAAATGTATTATCTTCTCAGAGAATATATAAAAGAAGCTGAGAAGCATTTTTCCCAAAAGAAAAGTGGGTTATAATAATATGAATCACAAAGTTGCCTCATATTCAGTTGTCATTTAGTCAATGTTATTAACTTGGTTTTATAATAGCTTAAGAATAGATTCTTACAGAGTAATTCAATCGGTGAGAGCAAGTTTCTTAACCCCTGTTACAGAAAATCTCTTCTATTGATTTATAGGGCATGTGGCAAATGATGAGAAATGCAAAGCAATCATAACGCTGTATGGAATACCAGGCCTTACAAGCAGTTAAAGCTAAGAGATCATGTTTGTGCATTCATTGTTACTTGAACTTTCTGATCTATCTATTTCAAGAATCATTAGATTACTTAAGAAAAACTTCTAAATGCCACACACAATTTTTATTATAATATCTTTTCATTTTGGAAAGAACACCATATGTTGTAGGTCCAGTTTCCCAGCTGCCTTGACATAGATAACTGCAGCCCTTTGAATGGTGTGCATTTAGGGACATGCACTGATTCTAGGGCTCAAAAAGTTGATACTCACTTTGTTTAAAATATATGTTTGCTTTTAAATCAGAATCTTGCTTATATTAGAATACCAAAAACCCCAAGGATATGCAATGTCCATTTTTCAGGACGTTAACCTGGTTCCTTGAATGGAAGCCATTGTTATTTTGCAGGCAAAAATGTGTCACCTTTTCTATTCCTAACCATGTCAGTACTGAAAATCTAGTTAGTGATTAGGTGCCTTTTAAAAGAAGCAGCAACATCACTCCTTGGAGCTGAAGGACAATGAAAAATAGAAAGAAAGAAACAAAGAGCAAAATAGATCTAGGGTCTCTAGGAATCTGCTCTGAAATCCTGTGTACCTTATTTGGAAAAAAAAAAATGTGCTATCAATTTCATTTAAACTTATTTAAATATCAGTTTCTCTGCTTTTCAAAAGAAGTAAAATGTAAATATTGGAAGCAGAATGCCCTTCTGATGTGACCAGGTTTGAATGAACAAATAGTAAATAGTGCCAGGTAAAATTAAAGGTTGTCCTCAAAAGTCAAATTCTGATTTGAGTGAAGCCTATTTATAGCATAGTTCTTTGTCCCAGACAGAGAAACCTTTCAAACATGATTACCCAAAGTTCGTCATTGTTAAGAAACAATCATTCCTTCTTATTTGATGATATGATAGCATTTGGCATATTTTTAAATCCACATATTAATTCAATTAATATGTATGTAGCAGCTGCAGTGTATACAGTTCCAGACCGTGGGGTGGCTAGAAAAACGGATTAATCTTCCACCTTCATAGACAGTATCTTCTGATAGGAGACACAGACACAAAAAAAGCAACAAATATGCTCTGTATTACAATGCTACTTCACAACAGGTGCTGTTAAGTAAATACAAAATAATCGCTTGACACAACGTTTATTTAGAAAGATAACTGAGACAGGGCACTGAGGAGGTGATTTTGGAATAAAGGTCAGAATAAAGTGGAATCAACAATACACAAAAAGAAGATTTAAGAAAGGAAAGCATGAAAAAGATGAATCCATGGGTAATTGTTTGAAGAAAAACAAGGAGACCAGAGTGGCTGGAGGAGGGAGAATCAGTGAAGGAGTATGAGAGAGAAGGTGATAAAGGAAGTCAAGGGCCAGATTATACAAGGCCTAGTAAGAACATGGGATTTCCTTTATATCCTAACATAAAATTATCAGAGGGTTTTGAGCAAGTAGATGATAGCATCTAATATTTAATATTCTAGAATTTTTATGCATTTTATATGAAAATATTCAAACATGCACAAAAGTGGAGAGAATGGTATGATAAACACACATATAGCCATCACACACATTTAATAATTATTAAAAATTTACCATGCTCACAATTTATCCATTCCAGGTTTTGTGTTATTTTTATATATTTATTTTTATTGTTTTCATTTTTTAATATATTATTATTATCTTGAGACAGGGTCTTGCTCTATCACCCAGGCTGGAGTGCAGTGGTGTGATCATGGCTCACTATAACCTCGACCTCCTGGGCTCAAACAATCCTCCTATCTCAGCCTCCCAAGTAGCAGGGACTACAGGCATGTGCCACTGAACCTGGCTAATTTTTGTGACTTTTGCAGAGACAGGGTTTCGCTATGTTGCCCAGGATGGTCTTGAACTTCTGGGCTCAAGTGATCCACCTGCCTTGGCCTCCCAAAGTGCTGGGATTCCAGGTGTGAGCCACTGCACTCTACCTTGTTTTTGTTGAAATGAAAATCTCAGATCTCATATCACTACTACTTGCTGAAACTGTAACTCCAAAAATTATAGACATTTTCTTACGTAGACACAGTCATTATTCCATTCAACACAATGAATCTTTCCTTAGCGTTACATACTACTTGGTCCATATTCAGATTTCTCTTTTAAACACAGCATGTTACCACATTGAACTGAAGTTTCAAACTTGTTACACACACTCTATTCAATTATTATTTCTTTTACATATCTTTTAGTTTGAAAGTGTCTTTCTCCCCTCCACCATCATATTTTCAACATGTCGTTGATTTTTTAAATGCATCTTGTCCCATATGCAGGATTTGTCTGTTTACTTTTGGTGATATCCCTTGAATTGTTGCTTCTTTGTATTTGTGTATACTAGAAATTAGCTAAGAGGTCTTGATTAGATGTTTTTCAAAAGAAAAAAGGCTTTATAGTACAGATTACATCACAGTAGGAGACACAGAGTGTCTGGTTGCCCCACTATTAGTGAGCCTACGATTGGTCTGTGTGTTCTAGGGTGACAGTCTGATTTCTTCATTGTAAAATCTTCCATCGACAGCTCATCTTATTCATTGATAATTTTTGCCTGAATCAATTATTTCATTAGGGTTTACTAAATGGCAATTTTCGAATTCTGTCATTCTTTCCATATTTATCAGCAGAAATTATGTGTAAAATAATTTTCTCTAAATATCAAGTGTTATTTTTCTCTTAAATACGCTTTGCATGAGAAAGAAGATAAATACTGAAGTCTTTTTCTTGAGAATTTTCGGAGAAAGAAGTTTGTTTCCTATTTACTAGCAATGATATTTCTCTCTGTCTCTCTCTATATATATATATACAGACACACACACACACACACACACATATACATACATATAATACAAATATATGTATCTGTCTCTTTTGAATATTAATATGAATGCATCGATTTTATATATTCAGTATGCTTCAATCTATTGTATTCATTACTGTTTTTGGTGTTCAAAATGTTCGCTTTTGTCTGGGAATCCCTTTAGTTTGACTCTTGTCTTTTTAACATAACCTTACTTATTTTTGAGCTTGTTTACTTTCTAGCACAACAAAGTGCTTCTTCGCATCTTATACGTTTCCTACCCCATCTAGGATTTAGTCAATTCTCCCAACAAGCTGAGTTTTGTTACTGAGGAATGGTAGAAACCACTGTCAGGACAGCAGATATATTCATTGCTGTGGCTTCATTTTTGCTTATTGGTATTTTCAGTAGCTAGAATTAGAGAATACATATTTGGAGAGAAAAAATCAGAATTCATACTGTTGTATCAAAATAAAGGTAAAATAGTTTATTTCTGCCTTATTTATTTTAGACTTACAACTCTTTCCTCTTAACTAGAAATTAATTTTTCTAAATTATATAAATACTATCTACTTTTCTTTATCCCATAATGTTTAAAATAGTTATAAAAATTATAATATTAATACTCCAAATGAGACCACTGAGTTAAACTTGAGATTTCCTCCCATCTCTGTTTGTCCTTTGGATATACTCCACTTTGCATGTATAGTCAAAATAATTGTGTTTTGAGGTCACTTGGAAAATTATTTTTATGTAATTATGTCATCAATTTGAAAGTTGGGTTCATTGATTTCTATTTGCTCTCTTATAGATTGCTTTTTAAAATTTTTGATCCAATTTTAATTTTGAAATTGTGCAACATTTAGATTTTTCCAAAGTCAAATAAATATAACAAAGTATATTTAGAGCAATTTTGTTTCTATCTCTGATATTTCCATCCTGATCTCTGGTCTTTCTTTGGGTAACCTTTTGTTCATTTATACATCAATCGTCTTTTTGAAATTGAAGCAAGCACATACAAATATCCATGCCACCTTCGTAATACTATAAATACTGGTCTGTACTTTACTTTTCTCACTTAACCCTATATCTTGGAGATTATTTCTTTTCAGTATATAGAGTTATTTTCATTCCTTTTTAATGCTTCATGGTATCCCATTAGTATGGAATTAGTGAGGGTATTAATTTCTAATTTGATAGGATCTTTATATCTATTTAATTGATAATATAGTGCAGGGAAGCAAGGGAAAAAGCAAAAAGACCAGAAAACTATGGCAGTAGGTTATAAAAAAGGTAGATTGGACTAGGGCAGTAGTGGTAAAAGTATGCAAAGTAATCAAAATAAGGAAATATTTTGAAGGTAAAGCTATTTGGAGTAACTGATGACTTGAATATAGGATGAGAGAGGAAAGTGACAAATCCACATTTTCCACCTGAACAATGGGGGGATTGGAATGTTATTCACCAGAGGAGGAGCTGATGTGAATGTGATAATGGCAAGGGTTCACTTTGGGACATATTATTTTGAGATGTATTTTAAATATCCAAGTGGAAATGATGAGTCAATATGTAAATCTGAAATTCTGGGGAGAAGTCTGGGATGGAGCTCTAAATTTGGGCATTAATAATTTAGTTTTATTATCTCATTTGCCATTTAGCATCATGATTAAATTTTGTAGTTTCTTTCCTGTCAGTTTTTGGTTTAGATCTTGACTCTGGCACTAACAGTGGAATCTTGGGAAAATCATTATATGATTTTAAAATATTTTTAACTTATAAAAAGGTGATAATAGTACTATTTCAAACATTTATTTAATGTTTGGCACAACGTATGTAAAATACTTACAATACTGGTTATTTTGAAATTTTAAATTAATGTTAGTTTTTTTTTTTTTAATTTAAACTACAGGACAACCCCTAGATGTGTATAAGTAATTCAGAAAATGCTATTTTGCCTCCATATATGTTGCCTAATATTCATCCATGATCTTCTGGGTTATGATAACATAAATATATAGGAGGCATAGCCCCTAACTTTGAGGACCTCATGGTATCATTATCCTCATTATTACAATTGCAGAATTATAATTGGAGAATTCAGCTCAAAGGAAGACTTGCACATGTTTAAATAGTGAATTTTTAGAATATTATTTATTCAGACATGCTTTGAACAAATTGTACCAAGTAACAGTAGGTAAAGTCTAGAAACAAATTCAAATAAAAACTGCATGTGACTATATTTTCATTTTGCCCTAAAATACCCATATGTAACTTTTTATTTGGGATACTAAACTAAGATGTTGATTTATAGAATGCAACAAAGGTGTACAAAGTTCTTGCTCTGATGATCTTATTTCAGTGTAACGGCAGCATGTGTGATAAATTAGTTGGTAGTTCAAATAGATAGGAGGATCAAACATAAATGGTGAGCAAGTGAAACCTAGAAGGCCATCGGCCAAAGAAAGCTTTCCTCAAAAATTTATCTGCCTACATAAGGAAAGGCTGGGTGAAGTACTGAAAAGGAGAGAAGTTTATTACTGCAACTATACAAAAGGGAAACTAAGGTGAAGTAGTGAAGAGATAGACAACATTGGTAGGTAGGGAAAAATATTTCTTTGTGCTTGAATTTATATATATCTGTGTGTGTGTGCACGTGTGTGTGTGTACGTGTGTGTGTGTGTATTCTCTCATAATAATAACCATGACAATTCTGTTGAGATTCATACTTTATAAATGAGAAACAGGGTTTAGAGGAGATGAATAACTTGCCCAAATTCAATCAGCTAAGGAAAGCGTGCAGATTCCCAGTATTTGCCCATGGACTCTTGCTCTGCCTCTCACACTGCAGTATTAGTGCACAGAAGACTTGGCTCTGCATGATTTCTCACTTTGGGGCTCTTATATTCCAGGCGAGCTGTTCATTGCATTTGGTCCTGGAGGAAGAACTCTATCTTTGGAAGAATACCACTATATATTGAAACCTTAATACGTATTTCCCTGGTTAATCTTCAATATTAATCAACTCAAAGTAGAAAGAATCACTCTTTTTAAAATGAGGAAATCATGGTGTAGAGATTAAGTAGTTTTTCAAAATTTTCACAGGTTGTACAGTAATTAGTTGATCTGGAATTCCATCTCTTTGAATCCAAACCTTGTACTTCCTCTCATCCAACAGAAAACCTGTGCTATATCCCAAATGAATCTTAGTAAATCACCTTTTTCTGACTTCCTCTCTGCTTCTTATTTTATCTTTAATGACTGTACTAAAGTCATTATTTTTGTGAAATCTCATAAAAATGATCTAGGCAAAGTTATCTGTTTCCCCAGTGTGCTCCTAAAGCAACTTGTCTATGATAGCCATTCGATTTCCTCTCCATATTCCATGTAATGATTTGTTTTGCATAATAGATTTGAACTCCTTAAGGCCAAAACTGTTGTTTAACTTATCTCTGGAAGTTGAATGCACTAAATGAATTTCTCTGTAGAAAGGAAACACTACTGTTATTTGGGAGGTTGTGTTTCTTCCGGTTTTTGCCACTTTTTAAAAAACCTCTGTTGAGTATGATGAATGAAGAAGGAGATAACTAGATACATTTAAGTTAAAGAGATATAAAAGAACTTAAAATACATTTGCAGAATAGAATAATGGAATCCATGGACAAAATTGGAAAATAGTTAAAAATACAGCCTCACATTTTACAAACCAATGATTTATTTGGGGTCAGGTAAATACTGATGCTTTAAGGAGCTTTAGGGCCGACTGGAAAGTAGAGATAAGAACGATACTTAAGTAACCTAAGGTGCTAATACATATTTTTTAATTAAGAGCATAGAGCTGTTATAAAGCTAAGAAGAGGAGAAAGAAACTGATATAAATGGTTCTTTTACACTGTGGGGAGGTAGTTGAATGGGTTCACAAAGCTTGCCCCAAAGATCTGATGCCCCAGATCAAAAGAGATAAAAGGTTTACTAGTGGAAACATACGGATGTGTGAGACTAACTTCAGAGACCTCAGCAGGGGAGATTAGAGAGAAGGGAACATCGAGGAGCCCCGAATAACTAATCTCTTCTGAAAGAATGTTGACTTGGAAAGACTTAAAGGCTTAGAAAGGAATTCCTAGGAGGGTACATGCTGCCAAAGGAAGCACACAAGAAACTAGGATAGATGTGATGTAGTAACATTTTACTCGAGGGGGGCTTAGTGTAGTGGGGAGAATGTAGTCTTAGGAGTCACCCTGACCTGATGGAAATGGCTGTTTCACCTCTTACTACTTTTTAACTTCTCAGAAGCTTACTTTCTGAGAGGCAGCAAGAACAAGTTGATGAAAATGACACCTACTCTGTGGTTCTTTTGGAAGTAAAGGTGATGTAACACATGTAAAGAATATAATTTAATATCTGGCAAATGCCAAGTTATTCCTTTCTCTTACCTTCCACACTTCTGCATTTCAGATCTTTTTTACATATTACTAAAGCCTTTCCTCTCATCCACTTAGCATGAATTAAATAATAGAAGCAAATGTTGGAATTTAAAGGAGTAATACAGGACAGATGAGATAAAGAGAAAAAATGATGTAATAAAATATCAGTGGAAAAATATAGAGAGTCTGAAAGAAAATTCCAAAGCAAAGATTTTTTAGAATGATTCCATTGGTAAGGGAACAAGAGAACAAACCTGGGATTTAGGTTCTAACAGTAAGTCCTTGGTACACAAATGACTAAACCCTTCTGTTTTTTAGTTTTTTATTTCTGTAAAATTAGTACAATGACAACTGGACATCAATATAAACCAGGGGGAAAGCAGGAATGTATGTTTAAGTCCATTGAAGAAGCTTAAATTCACAATTGGCTTTCATAAAATTAGATCTGACCTGGCTAGGTATAACCATTAGAACTCTGTTCTGTTGATTTTCTATCCTATAAATTCAGATTGCTGCACACTTACAGGTGAGTTAATTTACTAAGTGTATAATAAAACATTTAAATACTCCTATTATTAATGAGTGGGAAGCTGGAGATAATGCCTGAGTAGAACTAATTTAGATGCTTTCAAACGAAACAAATTATTTATTAAAGCATCACTATGGTTATTAATCAAACACTGTCATAGAAATTAAATGACACTTAAACCAACAATTTAAAAAATTCATACACTGGTACCTATTATTATTGTTATAGTTGATTTCAATATTTATGTTAAGCCTTTTTTCATTATGTGCCATATCTGATATTCTCAACAACTCTGAACATTGGTAATGTTACTTCACTATTGTGATATAATGAATGAAAAAGAAATAATGATTAAAGTAGATCATTGGCTCTGAACGGTTATGAAAACACAGAACCAGGACTTGGACCAATTCTTGAGATGTCAGATCTCTTATTCTACTAGCCAAACTGTGCTTTAAATATATCTGGAGACTTTTTTGTGTATTCAGTGTGAAAATATCACTGGTAAGATATAGCCTTGGATTTTCTACTTTTAGAACCTATATACCTAAGTTTCTTCCAAGCCACTGTTTCCAGTTGAGCACCTGTATTGGTTTACAATGGCTGCTAAAACAAACTATCATAGACTGGGTGGCTTCAACAACAGAATTTTATGTTTTCATGTTTCTGGATGTTTGATATCAAGGTTTCAGCCAGGTTGGTTTCTACTGAGGACTCCCTTCTTGGCTTATAGATGGTCATTCCCTTTCTGTTGTCTTTATATAGGTATCTTTGAGTCTGAACAAATCTCCCCTTCTTATAAGGACACTAGTCACATTGGATTATAGCCTACTCATATGACCTCATTTTACCATAATTATCTCTTAAAGGTCCTATCTCCAAAGACAGTCACATTCTGAGGTATTGGGGGCTAGGACTCCAGCATATGAATCTGGGGGGACACAATCATCCTTTAATGGTCTCTTTCTCTTTCCCGTTTATCTGAGTAAGTCTTATCTATTCACTGCATGTAATTGCCCAGGTCTTGGTTGTGCAATGGGAAATTCTTCATGGAGAAGGGGGACAAAGATAAACTGAGCCAAAGCTAAAGAGATATTTGGTCCAGAGAAGTTCAGCACTGATAGCACAGACATAAGAACAAATTTAGATTCTGGCTCCAAACAAAGGAGGTTGGTAGAATCTGAGAGTATTTGGTTGCAAGGAAGATAAATCTAATTAACTTAATTTAACCAAACACAGGGAATTATGGGAACTATTTCTTCTTTTATTCAATTACCTGTTTATATATTTAAAATAATATTTCCAATCTTTAAGGTGTATTACAGGCACTATTCTCAGCTGCAGGGAATACAAAAGTAGACAAAACATACTAAAAGCTCTACTTATGTGGTAACTACAATGAAAGAATAGGATAGGCAAATAAATATTTGGTACACAAAGTGGTGAAATGTGCTACTGAAAAAAAAGAAAAAAAGGAAAGTGGATAGCTGATGGATGGATGAATGAGGGTGAGTGCTATTAAAGTGACCAACTCTCATGGTTTGCCTGGAACTGAGGTTGTTACTGGGGTGTGAAACTTTTAATGCTAAAATTGGGATACTCTGAGGCAAATCGGAATGGTTGGCAAATCTACTTCTAAGTTAGGAAGCATTGGCAGGAAATCGTCTCTGAGAAAAGACATTTGACCAAAATTCTGTAGGAGGTGAGGAGGTCACCCAGGTAGATATCTAGGGGAAGGCAAGTCTAGTCAGAGAGAAAAGCAAATTTAATAAACATGAGGCAGGTGAATTCCTGATAGGATCCAGAAGCAGCAGCAGTGCTGTAGCATGGTTGGAGCTGAATACCTGGGAGAGTGAGTGGTAGGGAATGAGGTCAAAGAAGTGACAAGATCTGGGTCACAAAAAAGCTTGTAGGTTAATAGAAGTACATTGAATTTTACCGTGAGCACAGTGAAGAAATACTGGAGGGTTTTAAGACAAATATTGCCATCATCTGACTTATATTTTAAAAGTATCACTCTTAAGCCTGCCGAGAATAAACTTCAGAGGGCAAAGGCATAAGCAGAGGGACAAATCAGGAAGCTATTTCAGTAATTCTGGCAAGAAATGATGGCAGTTCAGAGCAACGGAAACTAGAGAACTGCTGGCATTCTGTTTTTTTTTTTTTTTTTTTTTTTTTTTTATTATACTTTAGGGTTTTAGGGTACATGTGCACAATGTGCAGGTTTGTTACATATGTATCCATGTGCCATGTTGATTTCCTGCACCCATTAACTCGTCATTTAGCATTAGGTGTATCTCCTAATGCTGTCCCTCCCCCCACCCCACAACAGTCCCCGGAGCGTGATGTTCCCCTTCCTGTGTCCATGAGTTCTCATTGTTCAATTCCCACCTATGAGTGAGAACATGCGGTGTTTGGATTTTTGTCCTTGCGATAGTTTACTGAGAATGATGTTTTCCAGTTTCATCCATGTCCCTACAAAGGACACGAACTCATCATTTTTTATGGCTGCATAGTATTCCATGGTGTATATGTGCCACATTTTCTTAATCCAGTCTATCGTTGTTGGACATTTGGGTTGGTTCCAACTCTTTGCTATTGTGAATAGTGCCGCAATAAACATACGTGTGCATGTGTCTTTATAGCAGCATGATTTATAGTCCTTTGGGTATATACCCAGTAATGGGATGGCTGGGTCAAATGGTATTTCTAGTTCTAGATCCCTGAGGAATCGCCACACTGACTTCCACAATGGTTGAACTAGTTTACAGTCCCACCAACAGTGTAAAAGTGTTCCTATTTCTCCACATCCTCTCCAGCACCTGTTGTTTCCTGATTTTTTAATGATGGCCATTCTAACTGGTGTGAGATGGTATCTCACTGTGGTTTTGATTTGCATTTCTCTGATGGCCAGTGATGAGGAGCACTTATATGTTAGACCTAAAACCATTAAAATCCTACAAGAAAACCTAGGCAATACCATTCAGGACATAGGCGTGGGCAAGGACTTCATGTCTAAAACACCAAAAGCAATGGCAACAAAAGCCAAAATTGACAAATGGGATCTCATTAAACTAAAGAGCTTCTGCACAGCAAAAGAAACTATCATCAGAGTGAACAGGCAACCTACAAAATGGGAGAAAATTTTTGAAACCTACTCATCTGACAAAGGGCTAATATCCAGAATCTACAATGAACTCAAACAAATTTACAAGAAAAAAACAAACAACCCCATCAAAAAGTGGGCAGAGGACATGAACAGACACTTCTCAAAAGAAGACATTTATGCAGCCAAAAAACACATGAAGAAATGTTTGTTTTGATTTGTAAAAGATTTTGCTAATAAAGTGAATGTAGACTACAAAAGAAAGAGAGGTATAAAAGAGAACTTTATTTTATGGCAAGAAATAGGAGATATTGAGTAGAGAAGATAGATATGTGGTTCTGGAATTCGAGGCAGAAGAATAGATGGAGAAAGAACTTCATATAAACGTACACTAACCCAAGCTATTAGACCTTGATTTTTGAGCAGACATGGGATACATTACACAAATGAAGTCTGTATCTTAAAAATAATTGCAGAAATTACATCTGTGTTGATAAGAAGAACACATGCACAGTTGTGAGAGGTGGGAGTGGGAGTTTATGGAAATTGTTTTGTAACTTTTTCTTATTTTTGTCAGGTTGTGAAATTATTCTGTACTTGTTTATTTTGTTTTTTTTTCCAGTTGTGAAAAGCAGAATCATTACATGAGAGTGAGAATGAAAAATGTGAGAACAAAGACCAGGAACTTGAGAAGACAAAGGTATGAAATTATCATATTAAGGTTGCAAGAGTGAATGGCCTAGGGAAATGTAATTAAATCATCAGGCAGCATTAAGGCCCACTTGATAGCAGAGGTCACTATATTTAAATAGGTTCATATGGAATATCTCTGAGTTTTTATCTAGCCACTTTTATCTGTATGCTATAAACATGGAATAGCTAAATAATTGGATTTAAATAGGGCTTAAGTTTCAGCACAATTAGTTTGACAAAGTTAGAGAAAGGCAAAGTTGGAGAGGTGAAAGACACTGTGAGAACATAAGCCAGGAGTTCACTTTTAATGATTGACCTTGAAATTTATGCAGAACAGAGAGTGAAATGAGAGGAAACCAAGAGAGTTGAGAGGTAATAAAAAGGTAGTAGGATGAAGAGATTACAGGCCTGGTGTGATGGAATGATTACTTAAATGGAGAACAAAACGAAATATGCATATGGGCTAAAGCACAGGTTCCAAGAGAAAGACGAATCTCCCATATGCCTGAAGACAGCACCACAATGGTTACCTCCTCTGTGTTTTTGAGAGTACATGATTTCTTATCTCTGCTTCTCTTTGCATGCCTGCTTCATTCTTGCCTTGTCTCCAGAGGTTACTTTCTCCCCTTTGGTGGACATATGGTTATCCTCGACACAATATTACATGGAATCCCTGTTTTAAACCCATTAAGAATCCAGGAGAAAGAGAATCTGTTTTGTTTGGCTTGGCCCCAACTGTGTTCTAATCAGTCAATACCAGGGGTATAGAGTCATCAATCTTAGTACCCCTCAGCAGGTATAATGAAAATTGACTTCTAATAAGAGGACATGAGCAGATTTTTTAGTAAGAGGGTGTAGAGATTAGAAAGAAATAATTGTTAGAGGAAGTGGTTGGCATTTTATGAAATTGACTGAAGCATCAAGTTAATTGTCATTATGAACTAGTTTCAAATTAGAATTACTGACAGAAAGGAGAGCTATCATTGTAAAACCAAGTTGACAGTTCAGGCTAGCAGTTGTTTGTCATGCCTTGATTGAAAATTGGCTGGCAAATCATTTCCTCTGGATTTCCCAGCCAAAATGCATTCTTCTCTCAGTCTTTGTTTCTCTATAGCTTTTAAAGTTTGCCTCAAGTTCCATCTTTAAATTTAACTTCCCCAACCTTTCCTATTCATGATTTTCTATGCCTGTGTAATATATAATATCTCTAACATTTCATGAATCATAATCATAGGCAACTTAGTGTTATACTTTATTCTTCCTTGCTTCTCATACGCTCCTCTTGTTCAGGTTAGATAGTGGAAAGGAAATGTAAGGAAAGGAAGTGTATATTTTTTTCCACCCTCTAGAAGTCAATGACTAGTAACAGTTAGTAAACATCTTCTATATTCCCATAGCCATCTTGCATTTAAACCTGTTTAAATCGGCCAGGCGCAGTGGCTTACATCTGTAATCTCAGCACTTTGGGAGGCCAAGGCAGACAGATTACAAGGTCAGGAGATCGCGACCATCCTGGCTAACACGGTGAAACCCCGTCTCTACTAAAAATACAAAAAAAATTAGCCGGGCTTAGTGGCCGGCACCTGTAGTCAGGAGGCTGACGCAGGAGAATGGTGTGAACCCGGGAGGTGGAGCTTGCAGTGAGCCGAGATCACACCACTGCACTCTAGCCTGGGTGACAGAGGGAGACTCTGTCTCAAAAAATAAATAAATAAATAAATAAAAATAAAAAAATTAAAAAACCTGTTTAAATTAAATCAATAAGTAACCATTTATTTTTTAAGTATATATATATATATATATATATATATATATATATATGACAATATGATAACTGGAATAGAATGCATAAAAGTGAAGAAGATACCCTACAAGACCTTTCATCCAATAGAGCCTCAAGTGACTTAAGATGAAGAATGCCTATTTGTAAGGAATCGTGGTCAACAGGGAAAGTCCTGAAGTCTGGCATTGAACATTTGACTAGGGATAAGAGGGACTTCAAAATGGGATAAGACTGATGGCCAAAGCTTTGCAGAAACATGTTCAGGCACTAGATTATGTAGATTCTTTAATGCAATGCAAGATTTGAGGCTTTCTTCCCTAAACATTTGGTAGCTACCAGTGGATTTTGAGGGATAGGGTATTGAATTGTGCATAGGATGAATTAAAAATGATAATCTAGTAATTTTAAAATTAAGAGTATGAATAAATGGGTGAATAACTGAATGACAAGACTTGTTGTCATCAGTCCCTCCATGGTAAGTATTAAGGAAAATTAGATACATTAACAGAATGGGTAATATAGGTGATATTTTACTTAAGATCTTAATCTTAGAAATACATTTCTACATGGCATTGGCATAAATAAACTGAAAAAATACAATTAAGAAATGCAGCTGCTCAACTTTTGCTTTTGGGCATAGGACATAATGTGGAAGGTCTAAATAAGTGACTAAAAGTAAATCTATCTCATTTTTCTCTCCGGCTCCATTCTGGCAGCATTGAGTGGGTGAGTATTTGCAAGGAGTTGAGAATCATGAGTTGTAAGCCTCATATAGAACCTGAGAGAATTCTAGCTTCTATTCTGTTACTAGTGTAAAAGTGCATTTTTTTTCTAGCTGTAGTATGAAAATTTGAGCATTATTTTTGTGAGGAGCTGGAGGGAAACATCCTTTAACATCAAGGAGATCAAGAGGTTAAGTTTGCATTTTACAGGCTGGTATCAGGCAAATAAATGGGTTCTGCAGTGTGTGTGTCAGCCAATGACTTGACTACGTTCTGAGAAGACCTTCTGGTTTCTCCCTGTAAGGGCTATTTATGCTGAAAACATTTCATCCTTGTGCCTTGACAATCCAAATTAAGAATTTAAATATTATTATTACTATTTAGTGTCACATATTAAGTCGCTAATGCCAAGTGTCTCGGTGTACTTAAAGTTGCTAGATGTTTGTAGAGGTGGTTGATATGATCATTGTGATTTAATTATAGGCTGTGTATACCTATGTAACAAACCTGCACACTCTGCACATGCATCCCAGAACTTAAAGTATAAAAATAATACTAATAATAGGTTGTACTATTTATTGAGTGAATGAATGAATGAATTATAACTACAACCTATGAATTGTTTATATTCAGTACAAGCTAATTTTTAATCTATGATTTAGATGTTTGTATTGCTAAGCAAAAATATATTATCTAATTATTTTCTTTTTTCTTATTTCTGGCTTATTATGCAAAAAAGATACAATAGAAAAAAAATGTTGGTGAAAGTCTTGGGTTTAAATTTTGGTGCCACTCTTTGTCAATTGTGAAGCTGGTCAAGTTATTTCATCCATATAACCATAACCTTCCCATCTGGAGAAACTTGCTTGGGATCCATTTTCAGTCGTGTTATTTAGCTATAACCGGTTATTTAGCTATAACACGGTTATATAGCTAGTAACCATGTTACTAGCTATAATATTGAAAGGGTTTTTAACATTTTTGCTTCTGTTTCCTTACTACTAACATAAAGATTAAAATAGCACTTACCTCATGAATTTAGCATAAGGATTAAATGTGTTAACATGTAAATTATTTAGAGTAAGACTGATATATGAAAAACAACAAATATTATCTATTATAATCCATGCTTTGGAATAAAAGTTTTATAGGGATGTTGAAAAAGGCAAAGAGTTTTCTGAGATACAGTGGATGCCAGGTAAACATTAGTTAATTTTTAAAAATCTTATTTAAATATTTTTATTTCAGTGGCTTTTGGGATACAAGTGGCTTTTGGATACATGGATAAATTATATAGTGGTGAATTATGAGGTTTAGTGCACCTGTCACCTGAGTAGTATACATTGTTTGTAATATGTAGTTTTAAAATCCCACATTCCCCTTCTCTCCTCCTCCTCCTATTGAATCTTCAAAGTCCCTTACATCAATCTGTATGTCTTTGTGTGCACATAGCTTATCTCCCACTTACATGTGAGAACATATGGTATTTGGTTTTCCTTTCCCGAGTTATTTCACTTAAAATGATGACCTCCAGCTCCATCCAAGTTGCTGCAAAATATAGTATGTTGTTCCTTTTATTATTTTATTATTACATTACATTTCCTTTATCCACTCGTTGGTCGATGGGCACTTAGGTTGGTTCCATATCTTTGCAATTGTAAATTGTGCTACAATAAACATATGTGTGAATGTGTCTTTGTTATATAATGTTATATAGCATTATATAATGACTTCTTTTCCTTTGGGAAGATAGCCAGCACTGAAATTGCTGTATCAAATGGTATATCTATTGTTAGTTCTTTAAGGAATCTCCATACTGTTTTCCAGACTGGTAGTAGTAATTTACTTTCCCATCAACAGTATATAAGCATTCCCTTTTCATCACATCTATGCCAACATATATTGGGTTTTGACTTTTTAACAATGGCCATTCTAGCAGGAATAAAGTGGAATCTCATTGTAGTTTTAATTTGCATTCCCTGATGATTAGTGATGTTGAGAATGTGTTCACACATTTGTTGGTCATTTGTATATTTTCTTTGGAGAAATGACTAGTCATGTCATTTGCTCACTTTTTGATGGGATGATGTGTTTTTTTTTTTTTTTCTTGCTGATTTGTTTGAGTTCCTTGTAGTTTCTGGATACTAGTCTTTTGTTGGATGCAGGGTATACAAATATATTCTCCCATTCTGTAAGATGTTTATTTACTCATATGATTTTTTTTTTTTTTTACTGTGCAGAAGCTTTTTAGCTTAGTTAGGTCCTATTTATCTACTTTTGTTTTTGTTGCATTAGCTTTTGAGGTCTTCATGATGAATTGTTTTTCTAGGCATGTCCAGAAGAGTTTTTTCCAAGGCTACTTCTATAATTTTTATGGTTTCAGATATTAGATTTAAGTATTTGATACATCTTGAGTTGTTTTTATTAGATAAGAGGAATCCAGTTTCCTTCTTCTACATATGGCTAGCCAGTTTTCCCACCACCATTTACTAAATAGGGTGTCTTTTCCCCAATCTATATTCTTGCATGCTTTATTGAAGATCAGTGGGCTGTAAGTATTTGACTTTATTTCTGGGTTCTCCATTCTGCTCTACTTGTCTATATGCCTATTTTTATACCAGTATCATGGTGTTTTGGTAATTTTAGCCTTGAAGTATAATTTGAAGTCTGGTAACATTATGTCTCTAGGTTTACTCTTTATGCTTAGGATTGCTTTGGCTATTCCTGCTCTTTTTTTGATTCCATATGAATTTTAGGATATTTTCCCTAATTCTGTGAAGAATGATGTTGGTATTTTGATGGAATTGCATTCAATCTGTACATTGCTTTGGGCAGCATGGTCATTTTCACAATATTGATTCTTCCCATCCATGGGCATGGGATGTGTTTCCATTTGTTTGTGCCATCTATGATTTTTCTCATAGTGTTTTTTAGTTCTCCTTGTACAAATCTTTTAACTCCTTAGTTAAGTAAATTTCTAGGTATTTTATTTTATTTTATTTTTTGCAGCCATTGCAAAGGAGATTGAGTTCTTGATTTGATTATCAGTTTGGCCATTGCTGGTGTATAGCAGATTTGGGTACCTTGATTTTGTAACCTGAGACTTCACTAAATTTTTTTGTCAAATCTTGGAGTTTTTGGAAATGTCATTAGGGTTTTCTAGGTAAAAAATCACATCATCCATGAGCAGTGATAGTTTGACTTCCTCTTTTCCAATTTGGATTCTCTTTTTTTCCTTCTCTTGCTTGATTACTCTGGCTAGAACTTCTAGCACTATGTTGAATAGAGGGGTGCAAGTGAGCATCCTTATCTTGTTCCAGTTCTCAGGGAGAATGTTTTCAACTTTTCCCCATTCAGTATGATGTTGGCAGTGGGTTTCTTACATACAGATTTCATTATTTTGAGGTATGTCACTTCTATGCCTAGTTTTTTGAGGGCTTTTATTTTAAAAGGATGCTGGATTTTATCGAATGCTTTTTCTGCATCTATTGAGATGATCATATGGTTTTTGTTTTTAATTCTATTTATGTGATGTATCACATTTATTGACTTGCATATGTTAAGCCACCCCTGCAGCCCTGAGATGAAAGCCACCTGATCATGATGTATTATTATTATTTTTTTCCTGTGCTATTGGATTGGGTTAGCTGGTATTTTGTTGAAGATATCTGCATCTATGTTCATCCAAGGTATTTGCCTGTAGTTTTCCTTCTTTGATATGTTCTTTCCTGGTTTGGGTAACAGGGTGATACTGGTTTCAAATAATGACTTAGGGAGGATTCCCTCTTTCTCAATCTTTTGGAATAGTTTCAGTAGAATTGGTACTAATTCTTCTTTGAATGTCTAGTAGGATTCACCTGTGAATCCATCTGGACCTGTGTTCTTTTTTTGATGGCAAATTTTTTATTACTGGTTCACTCTTACTGCTTGTTACTGGTCTGCTCAGGATTTATATTTCTTCCTGACTTAATCTAGGAGGGTTGTATGTTTCCATGAATTTGTCCATTTCTTCTAGGTGTTCTACTTTGTGTACATAGAGAAGTACATGGTATTCAAAAATGATCTTTATTATTTATGTGGTATTGGTGATAATGTCTCCGAGTTCATTTCTAATTGAGCTTATTTGAATGATTTCTTGGTTAATATAGCTAATGGCTTATCAATTATTTCTGTCTCTTCAAAGAACCATCTTTCTGTTTCATTGATCTTTCGTGTATTTTCTGTTTTAATTTCACTTATTTCTGCTCTGATATTTGTTATTTATTTTCTTTTGCTAGTTTTGGGTTTAGTTTGTCCTTGTTTCTCTGAAGTGCAGCATTAGATTGTAAATTTGTGATCCTTTAGACTTTTTAATGTAGGCATTTAGTTCTGTAAACTTTCTTCTTAGCACTGCTTTTGCTGGATCCCAGAGGATTTGATAACTTGTGACACTATTATTATTCATTTCAAAGAATTTTTAAATTTTCATCTTGATTTCATGATTAACCACAAAATCATTCAGGAGCAGATCGTTTAATTTTTATGTATTTGTTTTGTCTTGGAGGTTCCTTTTAAAGTAGATATCTAGATTTATCTCTTTATGTACTTGATATGATTTCAATTTTTTAAATTTATTGAGACTTGTTTTGTGGCCTATCATATGGTCCAGTTAAGAGAATGTTCCGTGTCATGATAAGAATAATGTATATTCTGCTGTTCTTAGGTAGAATGTTATGTGAATATCTGTCAAGTTCATTTAGAGTGTACATTAGTCTATTGTTTCTTTGTTGACATTTTTTTTGCTGATGATCTGACTAGCACTATCAGTAGTATATTGAAGTCCTCCACTATTATTGTGTTGCTGTCGATCTAATTTCTTAGGTCTGGTAGTAATCATTTTAAAAATCTGGAAGCTCCAATGTTAGGTGCATATGAATTTAGAATTGTAATGTCATCTTGTTGGACTGATTCTTTCATCAGTATAAAATGACATTCTTTGTCTTTTTTTTCTGTTGTTGCTTTAATGCCTGTTTCATGTGATACAAGAATAGCTACTCCTGCTTGCATTTGGTATTCATTTATATGGAATCTGTTTTTCTACCCCTGTACCTTGAGTTTATATGAATCTTTTTTTGTTAGATGAGTCTCTTGAAGACAGCATAGATTTGGTTTGTGATTTTTTAATCCATTCTAACAATCTATATTTCATAAGTGGAGCATTTAGGCCAATTATATTCAACAATGTTATTAAGATGTGAGGTACTCTTCAATTAATCCTGTTTATTGTTACCTATATACTTATTTTTTTTCATTGTGTAATTGTTTTATAGGCCCTCTGAGTTTTGTGCTTTCAAAAAGTTCTATTTTGGTGCATATAAAACTTTTATGTCAAGATTTATAACTTCTTAGAATTTTTTGTAAGGGTACTGTAGTGGTCACAAATTCTCTCAGCATTTATCTGAAAATAATTTTATTTCTCCTTCATTTATGAAACTTAATTTTTCTGGATACAAAGTTATTCACTGACAGTTATTCTGTATGAAGGAGGCTAAGGATAATACCCCAATTTCTTCTGGCTTCTAAGGTTTGTGCTGAGAAGATTGCTGTTAGTCTGATAGGTTTTCCTTTATAAGTTATCTAATGCTTTTGTCTAATTGCTCTTAGAATTTTTCCTTTATATTGACTTTACATAGCTTGATAACTATACACTTTGGTGATGACCTTTTTGCAACTAATCTCCCAGGAGTTCTGTGCACTTCTTGTATTTGGATATCTAAATCTCTAGCAAGGCCAGGGAGGTTGATCTCAATCATTTCCTCAAATAAATTTTCCAAACGTTTTGCTTTCTCTTCTCCCTCAGGAATACCGATTTTTCTTAGATTTGGCCATCTTACAAATTCTTGGAGACTTTGTTCATTTCTTTTGATTCTTTTTTCTTTATTTTTATCTGATTGGGTTAATTAAAAAGCCCTGTCTTTGAGCACTGACAGTCTTTCTTTTACTTGTTCTACTTTATTATTAAAACTTCCAGTACATATCGTAATTCATTTCATTTTCAGCAGTTCTGATTCGTTTTTCCTTATGACATCTATCTTTTTAGAAAAATTTTCATTCATTTTTGATTTTTTAAATTTTTTTATATACACTTTCATCTTTCTCTGGTATCTTCCTAAGCAGCTTAATAATTAACCTTTTGAATTCTTTATCTGGTATTTCAATGACTTAATCTTGGTTTGGATTGACTGCTGGAGGGCTAAGGGTGATCTTTTGGGAGTGCTACAGATCTGTCATATTATGAAAATTATGTTTCTGGTTCCTTCTCATTTGCATAGACTTCTTATTTTTGAAATTATTTTTTATTTGACGGTGTTTTTTATTATTCCTTTTTTCCCCTTAATGATATGACTTTTATGTTTATAGTTTATTATAGCCTCATTTAGCTCTTGGTGCTTTAAGGGTTGTAGGCTTTACATAAGTTCTCTTGAAGCTTATCTCATTCTCCCATGGTATGTATTTTTTATATATTTATTTTTCCCCTAGTATTTTATTTACTGGATTGAATAGTTCAGGATTCAGGCCTAAAAATCTGGAGATATCTTCAAGTAGAAACTGGTTATGGCTAAACCCGGTGGGTGAATGCAATACCCAGTGATGGGCAGAAGTCCCAGCTTTGACAGAGGTGGTTAGAGAAGCTGTCAGTGAAATGCACTGAAGTCTTATCAGAGGGGAGAGTAGGAGCCATCTCAGTTCCCTTGCCAGGTCAGCAGGAAACCTATCCACTTCCCAGAAACACTCCTGACCCAGTATTCCAGCTATTCAGATCAGACAGCCACCTCTTTTCATCTGCTGGATATTTATGTTCCAAGCAGAGAGGAATTGTGACATTTCCCCTTGTGCAAGCCTGAACCTGGAGGGTGCACCTGTGGTGGGGATGTAATCACCACAATCCAGAAAGGCTGTCTATATATGCACCCATGCTTCCTTTAATATATATATTAATATATATATTATATATATGGTTATATATATTTATATCTATATATGCATATATATGCTTATCTATCTATCTGCTTCCTGTGAGAGAAGCCCCAGCTGTGTCTGTAGTGGTGGATGAAAGGCAAAATAAGTCACCTTCTCCAAGACCCTTGACAAGCACCAGTGCTGCCTGACTCCTGTGGTAGAGTTGCAGATTCTCCTTGCTGAACTCTGTACTACACCTGTGCTTCTGTTGAAAGAAACTTCCCACCAGCTGAAAGATTTGGGACTCTTTCGTCCTATAGGATTCTTTCATCCTATAGGGTGTTCTCTTGATGTGGTGCACTCTCCTTCCTCTAGGAGTAGGGATCCCTGAGAGCCAAGCTACAGTGAATACTGCTGCTCCTCTGGGTCTAGCTGCCCAGTGGGGTTACCACACTCCAGGTTGGTGCTGGGGAATGTCTGCAAGGGATCCACTGATGTGGATTGTCACCAAGTCTCAGCAGGAGCTCTGATGGGTGTGGCAGGGGAGTGATATAGACTCTGAGATTCCTTAATTAGGAATAGCCTTGGTGTGTTGGCTTTCTCAAATGCTGGTTGTGATAGTAATGAACTAGTCGTGTGGACAGACTTCAGATCTTCTCATTAGCCAGGGTGGAGTGGGCAATGGTAATAACCAAGGCCATACACAATTTTTATCCTTCCTGAGTTCTATGTTATTTTACCTGGAGATGTTGTAATGGACTGTGTCGGTTGACCTCTAGCCAAGAGGTGGTACTTGCACCTTCCTACTGCAGCTGGAAAAATACCAGCTGCAGTAGTAATGGTAGGATATATACTTGCCTTATATTATCCAAGGGAGATACTCTTGTTTCTCAGGTGATGGGCAGGGCCATAAAGCTCCCAAAAGTTTCTGTCTTTTGTGTTGAGCTACCAGGGGAGGTAGAAGAACAAACCCAGGTGGGGGCTGGGTCAGGCAGATCTGTGCTCTGGCTCCCAACATGTGGGTCAAGCAGTGTTCCCTCTGGGAGTTGAGAGGTGTTTCTCTGGCTTCTGCTGCAGAGAAAATGTTGCAGAGGGAGTGGGAAGTAGCAGGTGCCAGTAACCCCCAACCAGCTCCCAGGTACTTGGTAAGGCAGATCTTACATCTGCAGTATTCTGCTAGCAGCAGTGAGTTAAGTTCCAGGTCATCTATGATTAGAACTCAAAACTGCCCCAGGCCATAAGCTTTCCTCAGGGAAGTAGCTACCCCAGCTTTCAGGCCACACCCCTCCCAGTCTGCCGACAAGGCTGGGGCAACCAGCTCTTGCACTCATGGCTGCAGCACACTTCCCACTCACACTACTCCCGACTCAGTTCTGGCCAAGGGACTTCATCCCCGCTTGAGGTCATATTGCAAAATTCAGGTGGGAGTTCCTTTTAACCTATGACCACTGCCTGAGTTAGTTGGTAGACTTCTGTGAAGTCCCCTGTGACACAGAATAAGAAATGGCTTCCCTTGGTCCATGCTGGAGACTGGGAATGCACACAAGGCTCTTCTCACTGCTGTTTCTCCTTTTATATTCCTCACCACTCCCTATATCATTACCAGCACTGGGTAAGATTAAGGGCCTTCCCCTGTGACTTGGATTTCTAGGTTCCCCAATGGAGAGGTGTATATCTTAGAGGCAGTCTCTCCCAACTCACACTCTGAGGACTTACAGTTTTTTGCCTGGCTCATGGTGTAGGCTGCAGCCCACTGCTTCTTTCAAAGGGTCTTTGGATTATTTCAGCTTTCCTGTTAAATCCCTGCATTGCTTCTTTAAAAAAAAAAATGTGAATCTCTACACATTATTTAGTCTTTTTAAATGAGAGGCATGCTAATACTGCTTCCAATCTGCCATCTTAGGAAAAAATAAACAATTTGAATTTGAATCTCGATGAAACTCATTTTCCTTCTTCTCTCCTGGATAAGCATAATCAGGCTCTGGATTGGGGTTGAAGTCCCAGAGGTCTTACCTGGGGTAAGAATTAACTGAAATGTGTCCCTGGAAAAGAGGTGTGAAGCTGAGGCAGGAAAGAAAACAAAAAGTAAGTGAGAGAGAGAGAGAGACCAAGAGAGTTAATATCTTGATATCAGATAAAGGGAGAGATTCCAGAATCAGTAGAGCAAGAAAGAAGATTCTGATGGTTAAGAGAGAGAGACAGGAGAGATTCCATAGTTTACTGGACACGTAACTATATAACTGCCTGCACTTTAAGACACTGGAATGAGGCAGACACCATTGACCAAAGAGTTGACCAGTGCCTGTCCAGTAGACTGTTCAGTTGGGGAAAAGGAGGGACCCCTGATTAACATACACTTTTTTTTCAAGGAAGTAGATGGATGTGAGAATTTCCTTCCTCACCACCAAGAAGGAAATAGTATTGGAAGACACCTCCAGTCTTCCTCTGTTTTCATTAAATTTCTCCCATTCATGAAGGAAGAATGATATATCTGATTGATGAAATTGGAGCAGAGGTAAACTGTGTCCTGGCCTTTCAGATCTTGCTATTTCTGTCTTGGATCTATTGGCACTGATTTGGAGTAAATTCGTTTTTCCTGTTCCTGCTTATTACAGTTGGCCATCAGTATCCCTACCCACCTTGCACCAGACACAGACTGTATTAGAGAAGTTTCACTTCTGCAGTTATACTGCATTTGATTAGATGGATAGATTCATAGATTCAATTCAATGAGGAAGGAATTGCAGTATTATCCAATGCAGCTTTATTAGGAAAACTGAACTTTAGATTATAAGGCGGATATCACATTGTAATCCCTATTTGCTGAATTCTTTTGGTCCACACTTTATATCACATGACTCCATAAGTTGGGTTTGGAGTATTAATAGTCTAATTTCATTACCACTACCACTCCCCAGTAATCTAATCTACTAGAAATGAGTCATAGATGGGAGGGCAGAGTGGGACTGGAAGGTTTTCTGATGCTGTTCAAAATATGCACAGGTCATTCTTTTCTATGGGAAAAAAAATGGGTAACAAAGAATTAGGATGAATGTCTTTTCTCCAAAAGAACCAATTTTAAATTATGTTCCTGGATGTCACATATACCTAAAACCTTAAATTCCCATCCAATCTCATATTTCTAAAATATTAATGGTAAAATACAAATTATCTACTCAATGCACTGAAACTAATATGATTTGAGAGGACTGGAGACAGGCTAGGAGTTAATTTTGAAATTTTCAAAAGATGCCTATTCATCTTTCTATGTACTAATCAATAGAGACTTTTTCTATGCTCCTATTTTCTAAAAATAAAGTCATTTTCATAGAGAGATGCCAGAGAGCAAATTGATCAAAGACTAACAATAAAAAAGAATTGATAAATATAAATGTACCTTGTTGGGGTGAGTGGGTTGGTGTCATGAGACTTGTATTAGATCCAAATTAATTAGCAGCTTGACTTTCTCTTAGAATAGTGTAAATAGTACAGGAAATTTGTAAATCAGGCCAACTTGAGAGATTTTGCACATTCTAAGAAAAATAGATAAATTGATTAGAAAAGGAAGTGGGAAAATTACTACAGAACAAAGATATTAAATATTCGATGTACAGCATAGAAAATAAGACCAATTATTTTAACAGATTGAGAGTTTTTATTCTAAAACAGAATCATCGAAGATTACTCTTTATCGCAAATGTGGCCTTTAACCTATGAACATTTTACAAAATTCTACATGACTAAAGCTTTCTCATTCTAATAGTTTTTTTAACAGATTAATTTAGATATAACTCATTCTATAAAATTTTCTCAGTGTACAAATTGGTTTTTAGCATATTTACAAAATTATAAAACCATTGCCACAATCTACTTTTACACTATTTCCATCACCCCTAAAAGAAACCCTGGAAACCATGACTCCATTTTCTGTCTCTGTGGATTTGCCTATTTTGAACATTTCACATAAATGAAATCACATGATATTTAGTGTTTTGTGGTTGGTTTATTTCTCTTAGCATAATGTTCTCAAGGTTCGTCCATGTTGTAGCATGTTACCCATGTTTTATTCCATTTTATTGACAAGTAAGTTTTCACTTTATTAATATACCAAATATTATTTTATCCAATATCAGCTGATGAACAATTGGATAGTTTCTATGCTTTTGCTATTATAAGTAGGCTGCTATAAATATTTGTGCACACGTTTTTGGGTGGATACATGCTGTGATTTGGATATATGCTTAGGAGTAGAATTGCTGCATCATGTGGCAACTCCATGACAACGTTTGAAGAACTGCCAAACTGGTTTCTAAAATAGCAGCACAATATTACATTTTCAGTAGCAATGCATGAGACGTCCAATTTCTCCACATTCTCATCCACACTTTTTATTGCCTTTCTTGTTATAACCATCCTAGTGGTTATGAAAAAGTTCTCTTAATGTAGTTTTGACTTGCCTTTCTCTGATGACTAACGATGTTCAGCATGTTTTCCTGTCTTTGTTTGCCATTTGTGTATATTTTGGGGGAAATTTTTATTTATATCCTCTTTGCTCACTTTTTATTATGGAGTTGTAATGGGTCCTTATATCCTTGACACAAACCTCTTATCAGGTGACTTGAAAATGCTTTCTCCCATTATGTGGACTGTCTGTTCACTTGTTTGATGGTATTGTTTGCAGGTCAAAAGTTTTACATTTTAAAGTACAACACAACTAATTTTTTTTTTGCTCTTTGTCAGGTCACAAAGATTTACACCTACATTTTCTTCATAGAGTTTTTTAGTTTAGTCCACACATTTAGATCTTAGATCAATTTTGAGTTTGTTTTGTTTGTTTGTTTGTTTGTTTGTTTTGAGACAGAGTCTCCCTCAGTCACCCAGGCCTGAGTGCAGTGGCGTGATCTCGGCTCACTGCAAGCTCCGCCTCCCAGGTTCACGCCATTCTCCTGCCTCAGCCTCCTGAGTAGCTGGGACTACAGGCGCCTGCCACCACGCCCGGCTAATTTTTTTTTTTTTGTATTTTTAGTAGAGACAGGGTTTCACCATGTCAGCCAGGATGATCTCGATCTCCTGACCTCATGATCCTCCCACCTTGGCCTCCCAAAGTGCTGGGATTACAGGCGTGAGCCACCGCACCCGGCCTTGAGTTTCTTTTTTGCTTGGCATGGTTTGGAGTCCAACTTAGTCTTTATAAGGTGTTTACCCTGTTGTTCCAGTACAGTTTGTTGAATATATTTTTCTCATTGAATTGCCTTGATATCTTTGTCAAAAATCAACTGACCATAAATGTAAAGTGTCATTTCTGGGCTTGCAATTCTATCTCATTTCTCTCTCTCTCCCTTTATAAATATATAAATTATTGATACATATGTGTATATATGTATTATGTATATAATATATGCATATATATATATATATATATATATATATCAATGGTATGGAATATACCACTGAGATAACAAGGATAACAAGGATAATGGGTAAGAATGGGATTTTAAAAATGCATATATTTATTCTTATGCTAGTACCACACTGTATTGATTACTGTAGCTTTTTCTAAGTTTTGAAATCAGAAAATGAGAATGTCCAATTTTCTTCTGCTTTTTCTAGATTCATATAACTATTCTGAGTCCCTTACATTTTTATATATTTGGGAATTAGAATGCCAATATTAGAAAAATAAAAAGAAAACTGTGATTTTTATGGGATTGTGTTGAATTTGCAGTTACATATGTGGCGGAATGCCATCTTAACAATTTATAATCTTCCAATTTATCGACACAGCATGTTTTTAATTCATTTAAATGTTCTTTAGAACCTTCAACAATGTTTTAAAGTTTCAATGTACAGGTCTTGAAATTTTTGGTTAAGTATATCCCTAAATATTTTATCCTTTTTTATACTTTTAAAAACAGAACTATTTTTTATTTCATTTTAGACTGTTCATTGATACTTGCATTTTGATCTTGATCTTGTATCCTACACTATTTCTGAATTTGCTTTTTAAGTCAAAAGTCTTTCTGTGGGGTTCTTAGAATTTTCTAAATATACAATCAAATCATCTCCAAATACTTTTACATTTTAATTTTCAATTTAGATGCTTTTTATTTGTTTTTCTTGCCAAATTGTCCTGTGTACTGAGTTGAACAGTTCACCACTATCCAAAAGAAAAAAAATATATCCACCCCACTATCTCATAATTGATCTTATTTGGAAATAAGTTCTTTGCAAATGTAATTAGTTAAGTAAGATGAAATCATACTTCATTAGGACGAATTCTAGATCTAATGACCAGTATTCTTATTAAGAGGCTGTGTGAAGAAACACAAACACCCACAGAGGATATATGACCATGTGAAGATGGGGGCAGAAATTTGAATCATGCAGGTATAAGCAAAGGAAGCCAAGGATTTCCGGCAACCACCAGAAGATAGGAGAGAAAAGGAAGGAACCTCCCTTAGAGTTTTCAGAGAAAGTATGGCCTTAACAACACCTTGATTTCTGACTTCTCATTTCTGGGACTGGAGGAGAATACACTTGTTATTTTGGCCACTCAGTTTGTGAAACTCTGTTATAACAGTTTGAGAACCTAATCTAGATTTTGATACTGAGAAGCAGGAGCTGCTGTATCAACTACCTAAAAATGTGAAATGGCTTTAGAATTGGGCAGAGGCTAAAGTACTTGATAGAAAAAGCCCAGATTCGTTAGATAAATGGCTGGTAGATATTGTTAGAGATGATTAAAAATGTTTAAAGATGTTAAATATGATTCTGGTGAGAACCGAGATAGATGTGAGGAGCACATTAGAAGAATTTTCTATCACTTTAGAGGATACATGTACCACGAACAGAAAGTTGGTGGAAATATGAACATCAAAGATGCTTCTGGTGAGGTCACACAAGAAAACGAGCAATAAGAAACATGATATTGGAAATTGGAAACTGGAGTAAAGGCAATGATGTTATAAAGTGGCAAAAATGTTGGCTTAATTGTGTTATACTGTTGAATGGAAAGTCAGACTTATAAGTGAGGAATCTGGATATTTATCTGAGGAGATTTCCAAGCCAATTAGGGAGGGTGTTGTCTGGTTTCTCTTTGCTACTTACAGTAAAATGTGAGAGAAAAGAGAGAAATTTAGGTAGAATGTGTCACAGGGAAGAAAAGACTTGATGATTTGGAAAATCTTCAGCCTATCCATACTGTAAAAATTGCACACTTTCTGGAGATAACACTAAGTGTATGGCTGTACAATATTTTCCTGAAGACATTAGGCATGTGATTATAGAGTCAATGACCAATACCAGTAAAAGTCAGGAATAGAGATGGGGCTACATAGAAAGGATCTCTGGAGAGCTCTCTTGTGTAATGGTGTGGATCACTTTTCCATTTCCAGAAGGCTGGAAAGGATTTTGAGAATAACAGAAGAAACAAACCCACCTTGAAGACAACAGATTGGATATAGGGAAATATGAAGGAGGATTATCAGACTTTCAGGATCTGCAAACGTAGAATGGGCTATTTAGAAGGCAGGGTTGCCACTGCCTTGCAGGTCTTAGAGGGTAAAACTGCCACCTCAGTGATAGAAGGTGGGACTGCTGCCCTGGTCCCCAGGACAGATCATGAAGCCACAGAGGATTGTTCTTAGGTCTTGAAACCTAATGAAAATTTTCTTGCTGGGTTTTGGACTTACCTTAATACTAGTGACTCCTTTATTCTTTTTATTTTCTTGCTTTTATTATGTAAATGGCATCCATGTCTCTTCCACCATTGTATTTTGGAAATAGAGAACTTGTTTTTCAGTTTCACAGGTCCACAGGTAGAGAAAAATTTTATCCCAGGACAGATCAGACCCAGGGTTTCATCCCTACATGTGTTGGATGACTTAGATAATATTTTGAAACTCTGAATTGATAATTGAGATTTTGGACTTAGAGTTAATGTTTTAATGGTTTAAAATGAGTATGTTGGGATGGGATTAATGTATTTTACAGGTGGGATGTGGATGAATTGACGGGGTGCAGAGGGTATACTGTTTGGATTGAATAGCATCTCCCCAAAATTCATGATCACAGAGATCCTTGGAAAATGGCATGATTTGGAAGTAGGGTCTTTTCAGATTTAATTAGTTAAGAAGAGATCATAGTATATTATATTAGGGTGGGCCCTAAATCCAAGGACTGTTGGCCTTATAAGTAGCCCATGTGAAGAAAACACACACACACACACACACACACACAGAAGTTTGCCAGTAAAGAAGGAGGCAGAAATTGAAGTGATGTGTGCACATGCCACTGAAGCCATGGATGATAAGCAAATATCAGAAGCCAGGAAGAGGCAAGAAAGGATCCCCCCCATAGAAACCTTCAGATAAGACATGGGCTTGCCAACATCTTGACTTGATGCCTCCAGAACTGTGAGAAAATAAATTTCTATTACTTTTATTTATAGATCTTAATTAACTTATTTATTTATTTTTATTATACTTTAAGTTCTGGGGTACATGTGCAGAACGTGCAGGTTTGTTACATAGATATACACGTGCCATGGTGGTTTGCTTCACCTATCAACCCGTCATCTACATTAGCTATTTCTCTTAATGCTATCCCTCCCCTACCTCCCCACCCCCTTACAGGCCCTGATGTGTGATGTTCCCCTCCCTGTGTCCATGTGTTCTCATTGTTCAGCTCCCACTTATGAGTGAGAAGATGCAGTGTTTTGTTTTCTGTTCCTGTGTTAGTTTGCTGAGAATGATGGTTTCCAGCTTCATCCATGTTCCTGTAAAGGACATGAGCTCATCCTTTTTTATTGCTGCATAGTATTCTATGGTATATATGTGCCACATTTTCTTTATCCAGTCTATCATTGATGGGCATTTGGGTTGGTTCCAACCCTTTGCTATTGTGAAAAGTGTTGCAATAAACATACATGTGCATGTGTCTTATAGTAGAATGATTTATAATTCTTTGGGTATATAACCAGTAATGGGATTGCTGGGTCTAATAGCATTTCTGGTTCTAGATCCTTGAGGAATCACCACACTGTCTTCCGCAGTGGTTGAACTAATTTACACTCCCACCAACAGTGTAAAAGTGTTCCTGTTTCATATGGAACAAAAAAGGAGCCCACGTAACCAAAACAATCCTAAGCAAAAAGAACAAAGCTGGAGGCATCACACTACCTGACTTCAAATTATACTACAAGGCTATAGTAACCAAAACGGCATGGTACTGTTACCAAAACAGATATATAGACCAATGGAACAGAATAGAGACCTCAGAAATAGCACCACACATCTACAACCATCTCATCTTTGATAAACATGACAAAAACAAGCAATGTGGAAAGGATTCCTTATTTAATAGATGATGTTGGGAAAATTGACTAGCCATATTCAGAAAACTGAAACTGGACCACTTCCTTACACCTTATACAAAATTAACTCAAGATGGATTGAAGACTTAAACGTAATACCTAAAACCATGAAAACCCTAGAAGAAAACCTAGGCAATACCATTCAGGAAATAAGTATGGGCAAAGACTTCATGACTAAAACACCAACAGCAATGGCAACGAAAGCCAAAATTGACAAATGGGATCTAATCAAACTAAAGAGCTTCTGCATAGCAAAAGAAACTATCATCAGGGTGAATAGGCAACCTACAGAATGGGAGGAAATTTTTGCAATCTGTCCATCTGACAAAAGGCTAATATCCAGAATCTACAAATAACTTAAACAAATTTACTAGAAAAAAAGCAGTCCCATCAAAAAGTGGGTGAAGGATATGAATAGACACTTTTCAAAAGAAGGCATTTATGTGGCCGACAAACATATGAAAAATAATTCCACTACTTTAAACCACCCCATTTGTGGTGGTTACAGCAACTTCAAAAACATGTATTCCATAGAGAAACAATGGACTTTGCAGCCAGATTGACCTGAGCTGGAATCCAACAATCCTTCACAAATTAGTTCTCTGTCACTGAGAACATCATTTGAAAAATTTGGTGTCTTTTTAAATCTGTGAAATAGGGAAAGAAAAACTACACACTGTGCAGTTTGAAATGGGTCGTTGTGGTAACCAGTATTTGTAAATTAAAATATTATTAAACATTTTTGTTACAATTCTCATTATTAAGTGAAACTATGTGCTATAGGAGCTTATACCTCAAGAAAAATCCTCAAGTCAGATACCCTGTTGAGAAAAATATCATAGACGGTTAACATATCAGTTTATTTCCTTAAAATGTTTTGGCTGAATTTAGATTATTCTCCTTGATTATGAATAGCTCCCTACTTTGGATAAAGAAATATAATTTGGACTGTCTCTGTAGGGACAAGTGCTACGCTTACTAAATATCCACCCCATTACATATCCCATTCTCTGGTTAGCCCACCACACTCTTCCCACCATTCTGGGATTATAAAAATGACATCTCTCTACTCATGAACAGAGTTCATTCTACAACATCAGTTGAAACTGCAGAATGTCTCTGACCATCCCAGAATGGTACATACCCAAAATTATAAAAGGATAGGCTCTGCTGCTAATGGCTGCTTATATTCTCCTGTCAAAATTGTAGTTCTTAGGATGAACAGCTAGGTGACATGAGATAGAACAGGCTTTTAAAAGCTTTTAACAGATGAGTTCTTTGCCTGTTTGTAGCCTATATAGGATCAGTAAAAACTTCTCATGCACATGCATGCTCAGGCACATACATACGCACGCACACCCCCTCACACACACATACACACAATCATGCTCAAGGTAATGAGCACTGACTTATATGATTGTATTTGTACCTTTGCAAATGGTTCTAGTTAGAGGTCAGTGTTGGTGGGGCAAATGCTTACCTCTGGTATTTACTTTCTAATAGAGGTTATTGGAAAGCTCACTATAGTGGGATTATGAAAAGCTGGTTTAAACTGCTGTAATTCTATAATTCCCTCCCACTGCTGCTCATCAGACACACACCACACCACACACACGCACACACACACACACACGTTCTCTCTCTCTGTCTTTTTTTCTCAAACATTTTATCATATAATTCCTGCACTTCTAAAAAGCAGGTAAAAAAAAAAAAAGATTATGAAGTAAGACAAATCTGAATGTTCACTCTCTAGTTGTGTGACCTCTCAAACTCCAATTTTCTTGTCTATAACATTGAAATAAATAATAATCTTATAGACTTTTGCTAATTCTTTGTTACAAATCTATCTCTTCCCTTAGATTAAACTCTTTGTGAAGTTCTATATCTTATTTCTATTTCTTCAGAATGCAGCATAGCACTGTGTACATACTAAATACTAAAACTGTTGAATGGAGGCTGGATGATGTTTAAATCACATTTGCTTCTTATATAATCTGTCATTTCAAAAATCAAGTTATTTTGACTTAGACACTGTTTCCGTAATATAAGAACTATAATAAATAATAAATAATATCTTAAGCCCCTGGCATTGTTAATATTCATGATGTTACTGGTTTTTCATGGTAGGGGGAACAAAGATGGTGTTTCCATATGATACTTCCTTTAATTAAATGAATTAAATTTAGATTTAATTTAACAGCCATCAGAAGCTTTTCCCAGGGCTTGCTTATTTGTATCTGAAGTCATTGTACCCAGCTGAGTAAAATTGAATCCAGCAGTATATGCACTACTTATAAAAACCTTAGATTTTGATCTGAAATGTCATGCTAGAGTATAAGAAAGTCAGGCATGAGGAATACATCATCACTCATCATTTTTTCATGATCTACATAGGTATTATTCCCTGATATTTTTCACCATAATTGCAAGATAATCACTTTTTTTTTTTTTTTTTTTTTTTTTTTTTTTTTTTTTTTTTTGCGTTTTGGGAGAAAATCAGAGTGAGACAAATTGATACTGGCCTTGACCAAAACACATGCTTTGTATTTACCAAAGTTTTCAGCAATACCCTCATGCTCTCTACTGATGATTCATTTTAAAGCTATTCCTGGTTCTATTCATTTCTGCTTTTTATCCAAAATATCTTAAGAAGACCACACTGGACTACCTGATTCCTTCCATCTCGGATTGGAGGAATTAGGAAATAGCAGTTCTCATATGTTTTTTTCTTTTCCCACTTTGGAAATTAATTCCAAGTTTATTTAAGGGAAAGCAAAGAAAAGAAGATATGCATATGTTTCCCCCCACAGGCTAACAAAGATGCAGGCTTTTTTGCTAATTGAGGATTCAGAGAGAAGACTCTGTGGTGTCATGAGGTGTCGTACATACAGGAAACACAAGTGGCAGCTGGTTGCTATTGAGGTAGCTAAATGTGAAAACTCACTAATTAGAGAAATGCAAATTACAAAGACATTTTTTGCTACACGCTGGAGCTATGTTGAAGCAATCAGCAAAGGAGGATCCTGAAAGTGCCCACCTTTTGGAGGAATCTTGGAGCCAACATGTGGTTCATTTACAGTTATTGAATACACACTGAAGTAGCAGCTACTGCTCTAGATACAGAGAGGTTTAAATTGTGAGCAAAGATAGAACTCTGTTAGACCATTAACGTGAGTGATTTATTTGTGAAACCATTTGATGTCACAGAATCTCCTATGCTACTGTTCTCTGTCCTGCCTTTGATTCAGTCTCTAGTAGTTCAAGAAGTATAGTGTACTGGGTAAGATGGGGCAGGAAATAGGTTAAATATAAGTGTAGTTGTTTAACTTCTGACCAATTGACTATGAGGAAAATGAAGAAAAAGGGATAAAACTATGGCTAGAGACATGAACATATTTAAATGTTCATTTTTTTTAACCAAATTGTAGATCTTTTTCCCTCGCTGAATTAACTGATTTTTAATGAAATTAAATTAATTGGCTTATGGTTTTAACATCATGCTGCCTAAATGTCTGCCTTCTTGTGCTGAGGACCTAGCTTAGATTCACTGATTATCAGACTATAGGTCAGTGGCTCCTAATTTCAAGTTTGTGTAGTCCATGGATATATTTAAGTTGACAGAGGAAAATCCATAAATACTCCAGGACTCTAGGAAATAGTGTTTGTTAAAATGCGTGTGTACGGTTTTCTAAAGAAAAGTTGTATTTCTTCCAATATATGTATTTTCATAAGGTCCCTATACTAGTCTCCAAATTTAAGAAGAGTGCTATTACAGTCTTATCACTAATATACTTTAGGCGGTCCTTAATAAATGTGTATATCCATTTCTACCCAACTGTATTTACATTTATTTCTGATATAGGGTTTGGTGGAGGTCACCTTACTTTCAATATATCAGAAGCGTAGATATCAGACTTCTTGATCTTTACATAGCCCTTAATGCTTTAACCCATATTTACCTCTAGTATAGAAGTTTCAGGTCTCTGCTATCAATGCTGCATCCTGCAGGCTTATACTCTTTGCCCTAGAAGGCAGGATTTGTCGGATCATTTTAGCTGTCCAAGCACAGACACAGAAGAGAATTTAATGAAGGCCTGTCACTGCCCTGGAGTAGGAAAATATTTCTCCCTCCCAGAGGTATTTATCTTATTTTTGTTTCTTTTTCTCCATATTTGAACTGCACCGAATCCCAGAGTAGTAAGTGATTTTTTAATTAGCATAAGTGGCCACAATCCTGAACCTAGAACTTTAAAGACAGCTTCTATCTAGTGGCTCTACCGCTTCCTGACTCTGTGACTGTGACACATTATTTATCCTGCCGTACTGATGTTATCATATCTGAAAAATGAGGGTAATAATTGTCTTATTTTTTACATGGTTATTGAGAAGATTAAATGAGACATATCCAAAAACTGTTGTGAAAAGTAAGTGTTCTAAAAATATGTTTGATTTTATGTATTTTAAAATAGACTGTTGCCTGTTACAAAAAAACAAAACAAAACAAAACAAAAAACAATAGAGAACAATTATTTTGGGTCCTTGATTTTTATTAATGAAATGACTCCTGAACCTATTTGAAAACTTGATTTTCTCTGTACCTCTGCTTAAATAAAAATGCCTACCAAGTAATGGGAGAGTGGATATAGGCATTCAATATTAGTGTTTGAGGAGCAAGGAAAGAAAGTTTTCTGATTTTACTTAAAAATTTTGTATATGTTGTGATGTTTATATTATGGACAAAGAAGTGTTACTTCCTAAATTGATATGTTTCTGATTCTACTTCTTGTGGATCTCAGGAGAGGTTAATCTTATAGCTTTGGCCTCCAGAAAATGACTTTTTTAAAGCTATCTATTTTAAGAATTGGGAGAGCATCACAAGGCCAGTTCTTTGAATCCACCTCACAAAATACCATACTCTAATTTGGAATAGCCTCTGAGAGAGGCCATTGTTGAGGAAAGAGGAAGTTTTCCACAGCTGTGAGTGGGGAGCAAATGGAAGCCACTTTATGAAAGATGAGTGTGAGATTCCAACTCGCTAGTTGGAAAAATGGGATTGTTGGTTGGTGCCTACTCAACAACTTTCACTGGGCATAGTATAAGGATCTAAGAAAGCAAAGAAAGTTTCTTTTTAAATAAAATACTTGCATCTTTGTCATATAACCAGAAAATATTGAAAGAAATTTGCTGTCTTTATTAGTGAAGAAGAAAGCAATAATTTAATGACCTCTCTTCTTCATAGTGTTACCTCAATCTTTACCTTTATAAAATACAGACATCTAAACCTAATTAATTCAGAGGCTACTAATATATAATTTGCAATTCTGGGCCCAAGCTGTTGGGAAGGTTACCTATACATTAAATATGAGGAAAATATATACTTCAGCATTTTATATGGTAAAATAATGAAGCAAACCTTACATAGCATTTTATGCATTTCAAAAACAAGATCATATAAACTGCTTCTTTCCAGATAAGGATTAGTAATATCAGGTGGCATGTCTTATAAATTAAAAGAGTCTAGACTGGAGTTTAACTTATCAATAGTTTATTTTCAATATGTGGGGTAGTAAGAAAATTACATTTCTTAAAAAAATGTGTTTCATTTTTTTTACTTGTTAGACTGTTCCCTCCCCAAATTTTATTAATTGGCAAACTTTGAATAAAGATATTTTATAAAAGAGATAGACACAGGTAGAGAATAATTTAGTAAGTTTTATAAAAAGCTCATATCAAGATAATGCTAAACAAAATTAAGCCTTAAATAATGACACAACACTTACCTCTTGAACCACTGTGTGTTTTTTTTTTTAAAGTAGAGCAACTCCAACATACAGCTACATACACTGCTTCTCTATTTATAAGCAAATTTTATACTTTCTTTCTCATAATCTTACCAATAGCCTGATTTAAAAATTAGGGAAGGGGAGGAAATGAACACTCAGAGGTTAAATGAATTGGTCAAGTCATATAGTCTCAAATTTGCTAAGGATGATGCTCTAAATAAATTGTACCAATAGTGAATAACTTCAGTAGTTTTAAGGGCATCAGTTTTTGGAGTCAAACATCTGTATTTAAATCTGTTCTACTTCTTTGTAGTGGTATAATCTTAGAGGAATCATTTCTTCTCTCTGTGCCTCTGCTTTCTTGTCTGTAAAAGAAGTTATTAATAGTAAGCCGATAAAGGTTGGGTATATTAATAAAATAACATAAGAACATTCCAAGAAGTGTGATGTAGTGGAAAAAGCATCAATATACTTTGGATTTGACTGATATACTTTGGATCTGACTGATATATTTTGGATCTGACTTCAGTCTGGCCTTTGCTGATTTTTGTTTGTAACCTTAGGCAGATTTCTTCAGCTCTCTGTAACCACCTATAAGGTGCATAATTATATGGGCAAAATAACTTATACAAAGTGATACACAGTATTTGGCATATGATAAGTAGTGCATAAATATAGGTCTTTCTTATGCCAGCAAGGTTGTCTACACTTTCTCACCTGCAGTGTGCGATGGTGATATTCCATTATAAGTTGGTACAGAGAAGTGACATGGTACTCTTGCATTTTAATATAATATTTACAGAAATAATTGTAATTATTAAAAACACAAACAATAAATTCAAAAAAATTAGCAAGAAAAACAATACTATCAAAAAGTGGGCTAAGGACAAGAATAGACAATTCTCAAAAGATACACAAATGGCCAAGAAACATATGAAAAAATGCTCAGCATCACTGATGATCAGAAACTACAAATCAAAACCGCAACGTGATACCACCTTACTCCTGAAAGAATGGCCATAATCAAAAAATTTAGAAAAAATAGATGTTGGCTTGGATGTGGTGAACAGGGAACACTTCTACACTGCTGGTGCGAATGTGAACTAGCACAACCACTATGGAAAACAGTGTGGAGATTCCTTAAAGACCAAAAAGTAGAACTACCATTTGATCCCACAATCCCACTACTGGGTATCTACCTAGAGGAAAAGAAGTCATATGCACAAATAGGAACAGCTCCAGTCTGCAGCTCCCAGCATGAAAGACACAGACGGCCAGTAATTTCTGCACTTCCAATTGAGGTACCTGGTTCATCTCATTGGGACTGGTTGGACAGTGGGTGCAGCCCATGGAGTGTGAGCTGAAGTGGGGCGGGGCATTGCCTCACCTGGGAAGCACATGGGGTCAGAGTATTTCCCTTTCCTAGCCAAGGGAAGTCATGACAGACTATAACTGGAAAATTGGGACACTCCTGCCCAAATACTGCACTTTTCCAATGGTCTTAGCAAATGGCACACCAGGAGATTATATACCGCACCTGGCTCAGTGGGTCCCAGGCCCACAGAGCCTTGCTCACTGCTAGCACAGCAGTCTGAGATCAACCTGCAAGACAGAAGCCTGGTAGGGGGAGGGGCATCCGCCATTGCTGAGGCTTAAGTAGATAAACAAAGTGGCTGGGGAAGCTCAAACTGGGCAGAGCCCACTGCAGCTCTCCAAGACCTGCTGCCTTTGTAGACCCCACCTCTGGGAGCAGGGTGTAGCTGAACAAAAGGCTAAATGTCCCTGTCTGACAGCTCTGAAGAAAGCAGTGGTTCTCCCAGCATGGTGGTTGAGCTCTGAGTACGGACAGACTGCCTACTCAAGTGAGCCCCTGAATCCCACATAGACTAACTGTGAGACACCTCCCAGTAGGGGCCAACTGACACCTCATAGATGTGGGTGCCCCTCTGGGACAATGCTTCCAGAGGAAGGATCAGGCAGCAATATTTGCTGTTCTGCAGCCTCCACTGGTAATACCCAGGCAAATAGGGTCTAGAGTGGACCTCTAGCAAACTCTAACAGACCTGTAGCTGATGGTCCTGACTGTTAGAAGGAAAACTAACAAACAGAAAGGACATCCACACCAAAACCCCATCGGTACATCACCATCATCAAAGACCAAAGGTAGATAAAACCACAAAGATGGGGAAAAAACAGAACAGAAAAGCTGAAAGTTCTAAAAATCAGAGCACCTCTCCCCATCCAAAGGAACGCAGCTCCTCGACAGCAACAGAACAAAGCTGGACGGAGAATGACTTTGATGAGTTGAGAGAAGAAGTCTTCAGACAAACTTTTCCAAGCTAAAGGAGGAAGTTCAAACCCATCGCAAAGAAGCTAAAAACCTTGAAAAAAGATTAGACGAATGGCTAGAATAACCAGTGTAGAGAAGTCCTTAAATGACCTGATGGAGCTGAAAACCATAGCACGAGAACTACATGATGAATGCACAAACTTCAGTAGCCAATTCGATCAACTGGAAGAAAGGGTATCAGTGATCGAAAATCAAATGAATGAAATGAAGTGAGAAGAGTTTAGAGAAAAAAGAGTAAAAAGAAATGAACAAAGCCTCCAAGAAATATGGGACTATGTGAAAAGACCAAATCTACATCTGATTGGTGTACTGAAAGTGACAGGGAGAATGGAACCAAGCTGGAAAACACTCTGCAGGATTTATCCAGGAGAACTTCCCCAACTTAGCAAGGCAAGCCAACATTCAAAGTCAGGAAACACAGAGAATGCCACAAACATACTCCTCGAGAAGAGCAACTCCAAGACACATAATTGTCAGAATCACCAAAGTTGAAATGAGGAAAAAATGTTAAGGGCAGCCAGAGAGAAAGGTCTGGTTACCCACAAATGGAAGCCCATCAGACTAACAGCGGATCTGTTGGCAGTAACTCTAGAAGCCAGAAGAGAGTGGGGACCAATATTCAACATTCTTAAGAAAAGAATTTTCAACCCAGAATTTCATATCTAGCCAAACAAAGCTTCACAAGTGAAGGAGAAATAAAATCCTTTACAGACAAACAAATGCTAAGAGATTTTGTCACCACCAGGCTTGCCTTACAAGAGCTCCTGAAGGAAGCACTAAACATGGAAAGGAACAACTGGTACCAGCCACTGCAAAAATATGCCAAATGGTAAAGACCATTGATGCTAGGAAGAAACTGCATCAACTAATGGGCAAAATAACCAGCTATAATCATAATGACAGGATCAAATTCACATGTAACAATATTAATCTTAAATATAAATGAGCTGAATGCCCCAATTAAAAGACACAAACTGGCAAATTGGATAAAGAGTCAAGACCCATCAGTGTGCTGTATTCAGGAAACCCATCTCATATGCAGAGACACACATAGACTCAAAATAAAGGGATGGAGGAAGATCCACCAAGCAAATGGAAAGCAAAAAAAAAAGGGGTTGCAATCCTAGTCTCTGATAAAACAAACTTTAAACCAACAAAGATCAAAAAAGACAAAGAAGGCCATTACATAATGGTAAAGGGATCAATTCAACAAGAAGAGCTAACTATCCTAAATATATACGTACCCAATACAGGAGCACCCAGATTCATAAAGCAAGTCCTTAGAGACCTACAAAGAGACTTAGACTCCCACACAATAATAATGGGAGACTTTACCACCCCACTGTCAATATTAGACAGATCAAGGAGACAGAAGTTTAACAAGGATATCCAGGACTTGAACTCAGCTCTCCACCAAGCAGACCTAATAGACATCTATAAAACTCTCCACCCCAGATCAACAGAATATACATTCTTCTCAGCACCACATCGCACCTATTCCAAAATTGACCACATAGTTGGATGTAAAGCTCTCCTCAGCAAATATAAAAGAACAAAAATCACAACACACTGTCTCTCAGACCACAGTGCAATCAAACTAGAACTCAGGATTAAGAAACTCACTCAAAACCACACAACTACATGGAAAGTGAACAATCTGTTTCAGAATGACTACTGGGTACATAACAAAATGAGGGCAGAAATAAAGATGTTCTTTGAAAGCAATGAGAATAAAGACACAACATTCCAGAATCTCTGGGACACATTTAAAGCAGTGTGTAGAGGGAAATTTATAGCACCAAATGCCCACAAGAGAAAGCAGGAAAGATCTAAAATTGACACCCTAACATCACAATTAAAAGAACTAGAGAAGCAAGAGCAAATACATTCAAAAGCTAGTAGAAGGCAAGAAATAACTAAAATCAGAGCAGAATTGAAGGAGATAGAGACACAAAAAACCCTTCAAAAAATCAATGAATCCAGGAGCTGGTTTTTTGAAAAGATCAACAAAATTGATAGACCACTAGCAAGACTAATAAAGAAGAAAAGAGGTAAGAATAAAATAGATGCAATAAAAAATGATAAAGGGGATATCACCACCGATCCCACAGAAATGCAAACTACCATCAGAGAATACTATAAACACCTCTACACAAATAAACTAGAAAATCTAGAAAAAATGGATAAATTCCTCGGCACATTCACCCTCCCAAGACTAAACCAGGAAGAAGTTGAATCTCTGAATAGACCAATAACAGGCTGTGAAGTTGAGGCAATAATTAATAGCCTACCAATGAAAAAACAATCCAGAACCAGATGGATTCACAGCCGGATTCTACCAGAGGTATAAAGAGGAGCTGGTACCATTCTTTCTGAAACTATTCCAATCAACAGAAAAAGAGGGAATCCTCCCTGACTCATTTTATGAGACCAGCATCATCCTGATACCAAAGTCTGGCAGAGACACAACAAAAAAGAGAATTTTGGACGAATATCCCTGATGAACATTGATGCAAAAATCCTCAATAAAGTACTGGAAAACCAAATCCAGCATCACATCAGAAAGCTTATCCACCATGATTAAGTGGGCTTCATCCCTGGGATGCAAGGCTGGTTCAACATATACAAATCAATAAGCATAATCCATCACATACACATAACCAAAGAAAAAAACCACATGATTATCTCAATAGATGCAGAAAAGACCTTCAACAAAATTCAATATCACTTCATGCTAACAACTCTCAATAAACTAGGTATTGATGGAACGTATCTCAAAATAATAAGAGCTATTTATGACAAACCCACAGCCAATATCATACTGAATGGGCAAAAACTGGAAGCATTCTCCTTGAAAACTGGCACAAGACAGGGATGACCTCTGTCACCACTCCTATTCAACATAGTGTTGGAAGTTCTGGCCAGATAAATCAGGCAAGAGAAAGAAATAAAGGGTATTCAATTAGGAAAAGAGGAAGTCTTATTGTCCCTGTTTGCAGATGACATGATTATATAATTAGAAAACCCATCGTCTCAGCCCAAAATCTCCTTAAGCTGATAAGCAACTTCAGCAAAGCCTCAGGATAGAAAATCAATGTGCAAAATCACAAGCATTCCTATACACCATTAACAGAGAGCCAAATCATGAGTGAACTCCCATTCACAATTGCTACAAAGAGAATAAAATACCTAGGAATCCAACTTACAAGGGATGTGAAAGACCTCTTCAAGGAGAACTACAAACCACTGCTCAATGAAATAAAATAGGACACAAACAAATGGAAGAACATTCCATGCTCATGAATAGGAAGAATCAATATCATGAAAATGGCCATACTGTCCAAGGTAATTTATAGATTCAATGCCATCCCCGTCAAGCTATCAATGACTTTCTTCACAGAATTGGAAAAAGCTACTTTAAAGTTCATATGGAACCAAAAAAAAAAAAAAAAAACCCGCATTTCCAAGATAATCCTAAGCAAAAAAACAAAGCTGGAGGCATCATGCTACCTGACTTCAAACTATACTACAAGGCACAGTAACCAAAACAGCATGGTACTGGTACCAAAACAGAAATATAGACCAATGGAACAAAATAGAGGCCTCAGAAATAACACCACATATCTACAACCATCTGATCTTTGACAAACCTGACAAAAACAAGAAATGGGGAAAGGATTCCCTATTTAGTAAATGCTGCTGGGAAAACTGGCTAGCCATATGGAGAAAGCTGAAACTGGATCCCTTCCTTACACTTTATACAAAAATTCAAAATGGATTAAAGACTTAAATGTTAGACCTAAAACCATAAAAACCCTACAAGAAAACCTAGGCAATACCATTCAGGACATAGGAATGGGCAAGGACTTCATGTCTAAAACACCAAAAGCAATGGCAACAAAAGCCAGAATTGACAAATTGCATCTAAATAAACTAAAGAGCTTCTGCACAGCAAAATAAACTACCATCAGAGTGAACAGGCAACCTACAGAATGGGAGAAAATTTTTGCAATCTGACAAAGGGCTAATATCCAGAATCTACAAAGAACTCAAACAAATTTACAAGAAAAAACAACCCCATCAAAGAGTGGGCAAAGGATGTGAACAGACACTTCTCAAAAGAAGACATTTATGCAGCCAACAGACACATGAAAAAATGCTCATCATCACTGGTCATCAGAAAAATGCAAATCAAAACCACAATGAGATACCATCTCACACCAGTTAGAATGGTGATCATTAAAAAGGCAGGAAACAAGAGATGCTGGAGAGGATGTGGAGAAATACGAATGCTTTTACACTTTTGGTGAGAGTGTAAACAAGTTCAGCCATTGTGGAAGAGAGTGTGGGGATCCCTCAAGGATCTAGAACTAGAAATACCATTTGACCCAGCCATTCCATTACTGGATATACACCTAAAGGATTACAAATCATGTTACTATAAAGAAACATGCACACATATGTGTATTGAAGCACTATTCACAATAGCAAAAACTTGGAGCCAACCCAAATGTCCATCAATTATAGACTGGATTAAGAAAATATGGCACATTTATACCGTGGAATACTATGCATCTATAAAAAAGGATGAGTTCATGTCTTTGCAGTGACATGGTTGAAGCTGGAAACATCATTCTCAGCAAACTATCACAAGGACAGAAAACCAAACACTGCATGTTCTTACTCATAGGTGGGAATTGAACAATGAGAACACTTGGATACATGGCGGGAAACATCACACACAGGGGCCTGTCATGGGGTGGGAGGCAGGGGAAGAGATAGCATTAGGAGAAAAACCTAATGTAAATGATGAGTTAATGGGTTCAGCAAACCAACATGGCATGTGTATACCTATATAACCTGCATGTTGTGCACATGTACCCTAGAACTTAAAGTATAAAAAATAAAAATTTAAAAAATTAAAAAGTCATTGACAAATGCACATGCACGAATGTTTATAGCAACACAATTTGCAATTGTAAAAATGTAGAACCAGCCCAAATGGCCAAATGCTCATCAACAAGTGGATAATCTGTGGTATGTATGTATGTATGTATGTATGTATGTATGTATGTATGTGTGTGTATACATATACACACACACACATACATATATGTAGATGGAATACTACTCAATCATAAGTAGGAATGAATTAATGGCATTCATAGTCCTGGATAAGATTGGAGACTATTATTCTAAATGAAGTATTCAGGAATGGAAAACCAAACATTGTATGTTCTTACTCATAAGTGGGAGCTAAGCTATGAGGATAAAAAGGAATAAGAATGACACAATGGACTTTGGGGACTCAGGAAGAAAAGGTGGGAAGGGAGTGAGGGATAAAAGAGTACAAATTTGGTGCAATGTATACTGCCCAGGTGATGGGTGCACCAAAATCTCACAAATCACCGCTAGAGAACTTCCTCATGTAACCAAACACCACCTGTTTTCCAATAACTATGGGGGAAATAAGGAACTTGTAAAAAAAATACAAAGCAGTAATTTAGATGACTATGTTAGGTGAAATCTGGGAATTAATTTCTTGTATTTTATCCAGAATTCAGTATTTTTTATCTTATTTATAATTTTCATTTGCCTTGAACTTAGAACTTGAGTTTAGCTCATATGGGGTTTGCACCAGAGATGTTTATGGTAATTTCAGCCAGAATCAGAACTCATAGTCTCCAGCATTTCAATTTTGTTTCCCCAGGTTGGCTGTAAGTTTTACAGAGTCCAGGGATTATAGAACGCCAATGGCATTTTAGCCACAATAAATCTAATACTGACTGTAACATCACTGTCACTACATTCCTGAGAAGATTACTTCTTTTTGGAGATATCTGGAGATATCTGTAAGTAATCTATTGTAATGTCATAAACATGTGGGAGCCCTTGCCTACTTCATCATTACATCATGCCAGTTCTTTCTCTGAAATATGTGAAGGTAGATCACTTCTCTCCATTTAATTTTTACCTCAACACCTGAATTTTACATTCTTTATAACATTTTATTGTGTTAAGCTTCTAGTTTTTGTTCTAATAAGATATTCTATATTCAGCAACAAATAGAGTCTACTTTAGGCATAGTGTAGAATATCACTTCAAAATTATGCTCAGAAACTTATGGCAAGTCTAAGTGAACTCTCAATAAGCATTTAATAATTTTGTAAGAAATCCCATTCCTATCCTTACTCTCCTGCTAGGAGTTTTATTGTTCATGTAATCATTCTGGTACATTCTAAACAATCTGTCATCCTGTGGTTTGTCTGAGTTACTTTTGGCATGACAGAAGAACAAAATTCCTTTTTTTTTAAAATCATGTTTCTTATAGGCCTGTGTATGTTAACACACATTCAGTGAGCACCTACCAGATGCCTGCTTTTAAGCTAAATTCTGGGGATTCAAAAATGACCAAAGCGTTATCTGCTCTCCAAGTGCCCTCAGTCTAATGGGGAAGTGCAGACAGACTGACAACTGGACACACTATGAAGAGCGATGTGCTGGCAGCACAGGCAGGGTAAAGTAGTTGGTGGTTGGGAAATGTAGGCAGATCTGTCAACCCAGAATCTTTCTTTAATGGATAAGGATATCGATTCTGGAGCCAGACTAAAGAATAGCGTGTCCCCAAACCTACATATGCATCTATTATAACAATTATTATTATTAATCTTAGTCTGTGCTGCTATAAGAAAATAGCTGGGACTAAGCAACTTATAAAGAACAGAAATGTATTTCTCACAGTTCTGGAAGCTGAGATATCTAAGATCAAGTTGCCAGCAAATTTGATGTCTGTTGAATGCTCTCTGCTCCCAAGATGACATTTCCTTGCTGCATTCTCACATGACAGAAGAGTGCAAAAAGGGACAAATGCTGTGTCCTGACATGGCAGAGGAGGTGGAAGGGCCAGGCGGTTCTTGGAAGCCTCTTTCATAAGGGTGTTAATCTCATTCATGAGGGTGGAGCCCTCATGATTTAATCACATACTAAAATGCCCCACCTCTTAATACCACCATAATGGGGGTTAAATTTTGGAGGGACACCAACATTCAGATCATAGCTTTCTGTCTCATTTTAAAAAACAGTTAAAACAGTCTCTGGCATTCAGGTGCCCTCAGTCTAATAGCGAGATACACAGGCAAGCTAATGAACTGGACACACTCTAATGAGTGACATGATGGAGGTACATGCAGGTAGATTGGGAGCTGGTAGTGGGGAAATGCAAACAGATCTGTAGTACCAGAAGAGCTGGTGTCAGTTCCTCTTTCTCTAATGGATAAGAGTATAAATTCTAGAGCTACACCTACAAATAGCATATTTAAACTACATATGTTTAAATAGCATATTTACACTATATGTGTTTATTACTATCATTGTTAATCCACATTTCTTCTGTTTTTGAAATATATTTTATACTCTTGAACATTTTAGATAAATTGGTGGCTTTCAAGTGTTCTAATTATGATACAATTTGACAAATACAATTTGTATTAAGTCCAGCCTATGCAGTCATATATATATGTATAGGTATGTACATACATGAATATAATACATATGTGTGAAGCACTCTAATACTTTCTATTCCATTTCATTCTATTTTATTCCATTCTGTTAATTATAACCAGAAGAATGACTGTCACAACCTACTGCTTTTAATTTAATGATCTAACAATGGGTTGAGACTTGTAGTCTGAACACACTAATGAGAATAATATGACCAAGTAAATAAGAAATTACATAGTATTATAAGTGCCACCATAGGATGTAATATATGTAAAGATGCTAAGAAAGGGTAGAGGAGGGAGTCCTGACAAGCACACTGAGGGCAAGAACCGGGTCCTGGTCATTTTTACTCTATGGTATTTGGCATTTAGTTGGTTCTTCATGCATGTTTTTAAATTAATAAAGCTGGATGAAGTAAGCATCATTACTTGTAAATAATGCTCTAGCATGGCCATTTCTTCTTTCAGTTCCAACGAAGAAGACAAGACTAGGGCATATTTGCCACCACATGTGCCTGCTATTGGCAGACATTGTAATGACACCTCTTTTTCTCAAACCTCAGATACTTTTCCAGTGTAACGATGCAGACATCTGCTACAAATCCACCGGACTAGCATGGGTGATGAAATCTGTTTTTAGGATACTTTGTTATAAATTTATTTTTTGTATGCTACTGACAGGTTGAACAGAGCCAGGTTCACTCTAAGTCTCTCTTTGAATTGTCCCTTTCTCAAAAGCCAAAACAATTGTCTCCTAATTAATTTCTACTCCAAAGAGTGCTTAATATGATGTCTCTCACACAGTGGGTTCACATATTGAGATGGTATAAATTTGTTGTAAATTCAACTCCACTTTCGCATCAAATTGAGACTGTTAAATTGTGAACATATTTTTGGTTTCCTGCTTCATAAAATATGAGCACTCTAATCCCAGATGGCACATCCTCCAGAAACATATGGACAAGACAATTTGTAAGGAGTGCTCTTTCAGGAGTCAGCTCCACTTAACAGAGGAGGCTGTATGATTTTGCCTGGACCTTTCAAGCTACTCATTGAGGAGGAAGGTGAACAGGTCTTAGTCATGTAGCCAAGGGTTTAAAAAAAAAAGTTTGCCATAAATCTCATTTCTTGAAGCATATGTCTTTTCATAATTAGGGATGGAGTCAGGTGAGGTGGGGATTTTTTGTCCCTACAAGTTTAGGGCACACATTTTATAGATGAATATATAATATGGTCCTTTTTGTAGTGAATATATAATATGGGTCTGTGTGTGTTTTTGTTGCTGTTGTTGTTGCTGTTGCTGTTGTTGTTATATATAACCAAAGTAGGCTATACTGGTCATTCCTGTTCATGCTCAGGGAGGACACCTGCAAAGAAAGAAAATGTCCTATTATTTATAGCTCCCTTACTACATAACACGATCCAAACATCGTTGCATACATTATATCATGTGTTCTAATGCTGTGTCCTAGTGTGTCTCTCATGTTATGTTGAAATATGATCAGATAGTCAGAAATATGACCAGAAACATTATAACTAAAGAAGATGGCCTGGTAGAGATTAAGAAGCCCTAATTAGAAGAATCTTTCTCCGTGTAATGTCTCCTTTTACCTGAGAAACAGTGATGATTAAGTTTATGTGTCTACTTGGCTGGGCTAAGAGATGACCACATAGCTGCTAGAACAATATCTCTAGGTGTGTCTTTGAGGCTGTTTCCAGAAGATCTTAACATTTGAATCAGCGGACTGAGTAAAGATCTTCCTCACCAATTTGGGGAGGCATCATCTAATCTGTTGAGGACTTGAATAAAACAAAAAGGCAGAGGCAGGGCAAATTTACCCTCTTCCCCTCTTCCCTCTGTTTTCTTGAGCTGGGACAACCATCTCATATTCTACTATCCCTGGACGTAAATGGTCCTGGACTATGGTCCTGGATCAAGACTTAAAACGCAAGCCACCCCTACCCACCACCACTCCAGACTGCAGATTGTGGAACTTCTCAGTCTCCATAATTTTGTCGACAGTCTCTAATAATTAATGTCTTTTTTGTATATCTATATATTTCTATTGGTTCTGTTTCTCTGGGGAAACCTGACTAATACAGAAAGTTAGTTGCTTAAGCCAAAAGGTCATTTCGATCGTTTGAGCTTCAGTTGTTGCATCTGTAAAATGGAAAATGATGCCAAATTCACTGGATTACTGTAGGAGCTTGAGATTCAGCATTTAGCATGCTTAGCAAATCAAATGGCACATTATTAATGGTTCAACAAGTATGGATAAGTATACAAAGGTACATAATAGCTGGTTGTTTAGTAAGCGCGATAATTAGAATAGTTATTTCTAAAACCCAAATAACAAAAAAAAAATGTTGCCTACTATATAGTTCTACACAAAATGATTTGGAAGCCCAGAATAAGGAATACTGAATTTGGGGAAGATTAGACAATTTTCCTGGAGGAACAGTGGAAATTAACTTTGGTTTTGAAGTGTGGCAGTTGTCTTCTAGGCAGGAAAAATGCAAGGTAGAGTTATGTCACTGCAGATAGGGTGAACAACAGAAGTAAAGAGATAGTAAAAGAAAACATGGTACATTCTGGAGAAAATGGAATTTTTTATATATTAGGTCATATTCATGGTATATAGTGGTTGCAGAAAATACAATAAACATTGATGGCTGTGAAATAATAAACCCTATACACCATGCTAAAGGTTCACGTTTTGCTGTGGCAATGGGAGTAGCAGGGTCAGGTCTATGTTTCTATTTACTAACATACAGTTTACCTGGTTAAAAATCTGGTCTTTCCTTGTCGTGTTAACAGAGGTTAAAAAAAAAAAAAAAAAGCCTCATGTCTGTTCTTAGGAGCACAATGTTTCAATGCCTGCCAGATATAAATAAAATGAGTTACATAAAACTATGCCTGACTTATCTGAAAACCATCCATTATTAATATAGTGAGAACAAATTCCATTTTTGGCTTTCCAATATAACTTTTGTAAATAATTGCCAGTGACAGAGCTGGGATGTCTTTCTTATGTATTTTACTCTAGTGCCTGTAATATTTACAGTAAGCTGTGCTACCTTCTATTGTGAACATCCTCTACAGTGCCTGGTGCACACTAGGTGATCAGTAAGTGATGCTGCATAAACATTGGATGACTTCAATGGACTCTTTCGATACATCCCTTCACCCCCATTGTGTCTGCACTCCCAGGAAGCTTCCTTGATGTTGCTTTTCCTTTTAGGCCGATGGTAGCTGGAGCTGGGGCAGCTATTTATAATTCTTAAATTGTGTGGGACACTGTCTCTTAGAACAATAGTGAGGACAGGGTCCCAGACATTTTGCTATATGCCAGATCAAACAGTCTGCTAAGAATTTTTCCAGGTCCCTGTAATCCCATGACTAGTGTTTGTAGGAGATTTAAATCATGTTTGCATGGTTTAGCAAGATGGAATCAGAGAAATAATGTTTAAGCATTGAGCATTTCAGTGGTTCACAAACACATCACAGCTTCTATTTACTTTCCATTTAAAACACAAGTTGAAGTCCACATAGTTAAAAATCCTCACAGAGGCAACAGGCAGGGAGAGTTACCTAGTACTTGTTATACTTTCAGCACTGTACTAAATACATCATCCATTAGTTTTTTGAATCCTTACGATTACCATAAAATGTAGATATTAATTGTTCCAAGTTTCTGATGGTGAAACAGAAATATAGAGATGTTAAATAACTTGTCCACAGTCTTGCAGCTATTAAGAGGAAGAGCAGGGATTTGAATGTACATCTGCCTGCCTCCAAAATCCTGTATGGGCACAGCCTTTTATTTAAAACCCAGACACTGAAAAAAAAATCCTGTTTATTCTTCTGTAAATTTCTACCATCTGCTGAGAAGCTGGAGCATCACCTAGCCTGAACATTGTCTTATTACCAGCAAATAAATGTCAGGGTAAAGACCATAGAAATCATCTGTTACCTCAGTCTTCAAGAAGTGCATCCACCTCCACCTGACAGCGCTTTCCAGCAATGCTGGGAAATATAAATAGATTAGTGAGTCTGGAGTCTTAGGGGGTGCATAACCTTATGTTTTTGAACATTTAACTTATTAAAATTCACAAAGAAAGGCCTTATGGTGCCATCATTTTATCCAACCAACATCATCAGTATGGCTCAAGGGCTATGGCTTTCTACACTCACCCTAGCAGCAGTGAACATATGGTTTTACTTCTCTCTAAAGCCTCAGGGCATCTGACAGTACCTTTCATGGATAATGGATAAAGGCTGCCATACCGGTAGGTAACTTCTGTTCCATCAGTACTTCCTTAGTGCCAAGAATGCTGAACAAATTCCAGGAGGTTTTGAACTGACCTAGGTCTAGTCTGTCAACAGTAACAACCTTAGGAGCAGCAGGGGCAAATGCTTCCTGTTTAACTGCGCTTTGGAGTTCCTCTGTGTTTGCTTGAGCTCCTTAAAGAAGGAGCCTCTGTAACACAGTTAAGCCACAGGTTGTAGTTGCCACATTTTTTAGTATTGCTTTGACTGTGTTACTTTGTTCTTTTTGATATGTGCCTTACTGCTCCTGGGTTAGAAAATACAACTTTTTGTTACACTAGCCTCAAGGAACTATGGAAAGTATGCTTTGACAGTGCATTCAAAGAAAGTAAGGTAGTTGAAAATAGTTTTGCACATTATTTCCCACATTGCCTACAGCAGCTGAGCTATAAATAGCATCACTATGGGAACTGAACAATGAGAACACATGGACACAGGAAGGGGAACATCACACACACACCGGGGACTGTTGTGGGGTGGGGGGAGGGGGGAGGGACAGTATTAGGAGATATACCTGATGCTAAATGACCAGTTAATGGGTGCAGCACACCAACATGGCACATGTATACATATGTAACAAACCAGCACGTTGTGCACATGTACCCTAAAACTTAAAGTATAATAATAATAAAAAAAGAAAGAAAAAAAAAGAAGCATGTGGTATGTTCACGAAACAAAAAACAACAACAACAAAAAGTAGCATCACTATGTTTTGGTGTCAGTATCTTCCTAGTAATTAAATACAGTTTTTTTTCTTTTACTATTATTATACTTTAAGTTTTAGGGTACATGTGCACAATGTGCAGGTTTGTTACATATGTATACATGTGCCATGTTGGTGTGCTGCACGCATTAACTCATCATTTAGCATCAGGTATATCTCCTAATGCTGTTCCTCCCCGCTCCCCCCACCCCACAACAGTCCCCGGAGTGTGATGTTCCCCTTCCTGTGTCCAGGTGTTCTCATTGTTCAATTCCCACCTATGAGTGAGAACATGTGGTGTTTGGTTTTTTTGTCCTTGCGATAGTTTGCTGAGAATGATGGTTTCCAGTTTCATCCATGTCCCTACAAAGGACATGAACTCATCATTTTTTATGGCTGTGTAGTATTCCATGGTGTATATGTGCCACATTTTCTTAATCCAATCTATTGTTGTTGGACATTTGGGTTGGTTCCAAGTCTTTGCTATTGTGAATAGTGCCGCAATAAACACACGTGTGCATGTGTCTTTACAGTGTAATCTGCAATCCATTATCAATTGTTCAAGAGGGTCAACATCTCCTTTCCACTTTCCCCAGGAATTCTCATATTGAGGTATAGTGCAGTAGATTTATCAAAGTCCTGGAAAGCAACTAAGCTGAGCAGTGAATTTTCAGTTATGTTGGAGAGGAAACACATGGATAATTTTCTCATCTTTGGAATTTACTATAGGATAGTGAACACAAAGAAGATAGGCTTTGGAATCTGATTTAACCAGGTCCAAGTCCAACCTCCACTAGTTCTGGGTCATCTTCAGCAATACTTAATTTGCTAATTACCAGTATTCCTATTTATTTTCCTTCCACTTCCTTCCCCTTATTCATATGAATAACTATTACCATAATTCACACACTTGTCCAGGAACCCACATCAGTAATCACCATTGACTTATTTATGACACATCTAATTCTTATCCCTGTGCTTCATAATCTGTGTTCAATATCTATCCTGGACTTTACCTGTCCTCATAAGCTCCATAAAGAAAAACTCTAGTAAAAGGCATTAATTTTTTTCACCTGGTCCACAGCCTCTACATGGTCTCCTCCATTTCATTCATGTACTCTTTACAGTCTATTGTCCACAAAATGTATCTCCATAATACTCCACAGCCAGAGTGAACCTCTTAAAATTAGATCACATAATTCCTTTGCTGAAAGCCATCCCTTGGCTCAAATTAAAATTCCATACCCTTTATGATTGCCTACAAGACTCCGGCTCTGGCCTATCTTTCTCTCCTCATTTCTTTCTACTTTTGATCTGACCACTCTGTTCCCAGCAACTTAGCATTGTTGATGCATCATGAAGACACAGAATTAACTCTCATTTCAGGACATTTTCCTCTGCTGTTTCCCCTACCTGGAATTCCCTTCCCCGTGATATTTATGCTAGATCCTTCACATCGTTAAGGTTTAACATCGCCCTTGAGCATCATATTTAAATGGAATTTGTCCCCATCCTGACTCTCTGTCCTCTAACTCTGGTGGTGGCTCGGCATTTGATTATGACTGTCCCCAGTTTGTGTGTTTATTTATTTATGACATTAATGATTTTTATTTCTTTTGCTTAGTGTTGAAACTCTAGTATTCACAGAAGGATCTGCAAATAACAGCATTACATATTTGTTGACTAAATATGTTAATAAATGAATGAATGAGATCCACTTTTAGAAAAATAATTCCTCCCTTAAAGGATTGCTGTAAGGATTAGAATGAAAATATAAGGTAATTACTAACCATGTTGGGCATAAAGCTCTCACAAACTGTTGTTGTTACTGTTACTACTGTTGTTTCACAAAAATTTTGATACACATTACAATTCTTGGACACAGAATAAAAATGTAACATACTTAGGTCTATTTTTAATGTATTATTATTTATTATTATTGATGACTAAATGTGATCATCACCAGGCTGAGACTTGCGTGTGATTTACAGTATCTGTGACTGCCATTATCTGTTGATGTGTGCTCATGTAATTATTTAATTGTGACTTTTTCAGTATTATTTGCTTTGGTAATACCACCCTCAGATTAATTTTAACTTAAATTTTTATCTATAATTATTGTTTAATGTATCTTCCAATATATTACACCAACAATGGTGTATTAAAATGATTTTGTATGCAGAAATTGTGCGAAGCAGACATACACAGACACAGTCACATGTTTTACTGTTCTACTTCATTTCCCAAATATTTTCATGTGCTTATTAATGGGGCTTCATTGTGAGGCTCAGCTTGCCCCCTCGCTGTATCCATCCCTTAATAGACTTACAGGTATCAATTTAATGTCCTGTCCATTTGGCAGCTGCAGAGTAGGAATGGATGCAGGACAGGGAAAGATAACTGGAAAATCTTTGCAGGATTCTAGCCCAATTGCTTCAGTCACGGTAGCCAGACTCACTTTTGAAGTTTAGTCCGTTAGACACTACATCTGCATTGAAGT